>NW_020328380.1:0-22015 GCF_001858045.2 Oreochromis niloticus
CTTCTTCACAAATAAAATTGTAATCATTAGAGAAAAAATTACCAATAATCATCCCACAGATGTAATATATCTACAGCTACTCTCAGTACCATTGATATTCATTTAGACTCTTTTTCTCCAATTGATCTTTCTGAGTTAACTTCAATAATTACTTCCTCCAAACCATCAACGTGTCTTTTAGACCCCATTCCTACAAAACTGCTCAAAGAAGTCCTGCCATTAATTAATGCTTCAATCTTAAATATGATCAACCTATCTCTAATATCGGCTATGTACCACAGGCCTTCAAGGTGGCTGTAGTTAGCCTTTACTTAAAAAGCCATCCCTAGACCCAGCAGTCTTAGCTAATTATAGCCATCTCCAACCTTCCTTTCATATCAAACATCCTTGAAAGAGTATTGTCAAACAGCTAACAGATCATCTGCAGAGGAATGGCTTATTTGAAGAGTTTCAGTCAGGTTTCAGAGCTCATCACAGCACAGAAACAGCTTTAGTGAAGGTTACAAATGATCTTCTTATGGCCTCTGACAGTGGACTCATCTCTGTGCTTGTCCTGCTAGACCTCAGTGCAGCGTTCGATACTGTTGACCATAATAATCTATTAGCGCGATTAGAGCACGCTGTAGGTATTACAGGTACTGCGCTGCAGTGGTTTGTATCATATCTATCTAATAGACTCCAATTTGTTCATGTAAATGGAGAGTCCTCTCACACACTAAGGTCAATTATGGCGTTCCACAGGGTTCGGTGCTAGGACAAATGCTGTTTACATTATACATGCTTCCCTTAGGCAGCATCATTAGAAGACATAGCATACATTTTCACTGCTATGCAGATGACACCAGCTCTATCTGTCCATGAAGCCAGGTAACACACACCAATTAGTTAAACTGCAGGAATGTCTTAAAGACATAAAGACCTGGATGGCCGCTAACTTTCTGCTTCTTAATTCAGATCAAACTGAGGTTATTGTACTCGCCCTGAAAATCTTAGAAATATGGTATCTAAGCAGATTCTTACTCTGGATGGCATTACCTTGGCCTCCAGTAACGCTGTGAGGAACCTTGGAGTCATTTTGACCAGGACATGTCCTTCAACGCACATATTAACAAATATGTAAGACTGCTTTCTTCCGTTTGCGCAACATCTCTAAAATTAGAAATATCCTGTCTCGGAGTGATGCTAAAAAAGTAGTTCATGCATTTATTACTTCCAGGCTGGACTACTGTAATTCTTTATTATCAGGAAGTCCTAAAAACTTGCTGAAAAGCTTCAGTTAATCAAATGCTGCAGCAAGAGTACTGACGGGGACTAGAAAGAGAGAGCAGATTTCTCCTGTTTGGCTTCCCTTCATTGCTTCCTGTTAATCCAGAATTGAATTCAAAATCCGCTCCTCACATACAAGGTCTTAAATAATCAGGCCCTGTTAAAAGGGAGTTTTTCCTTCCCACTGTCGCCAAGTGCTTGCTCTAGGGGTCATATGATGTTGGGTTTTCTCTGAATCTATTATTGTACGATCTACTGTACAATATAAAGCGCCTTGAGCGACTGTTGTTGTGATTTGGCGCTATATAAATAAAACTGAATTGAATTGAACTTCAGAAAAACCCATCAACACTGTAACCATATTTATACAATTTTCATGCATTTTTTTAGCGGCTCTTGGTGGAGAGACAGCCACCCTCAGGGCTTCCAAAGCTAGTATACTCTTACTGCTGGTCCCAAGCCTGGATAATGAGAGGATTACATCAAGAAGGTCATATGATGTAAAAATGTGTTTGGATTCATTGCTGTGATTCCCTCCTGGGGAATAAGGCAAGAGCCAAAATATCAGATCGGTACTTTTGTTTTTTCTTTTTAATCAACATAACTCAGTAGCGCTCCATTTCACCTAATCTTAATGTACAGTAAGTACTAATTGTGGGCTAGCAGAAGCTAGGAGGTTAGATAATCAAGGTGATGACTAAGTATATTTGTAAATGACAGAGTAGCTCTTGATTCACAGAGCTAGGTGATCACTATTTGGCACAGCTGACAGACTTTCTTAGCTAATTGACCTGTTGGAGTCGTGGTTCAATAAGCCGTCCGTTTGTGAGGTGAGTCAATTTCATCAAGCAGCAGCTCATTAGCTGACTGGCTGGTTAACTGTCTCAGTAACGGAGCCAAATCTCCTTGAGCAGTTTGAACACGTTGTCCGAGAACTCGTCTCGCTGCCCGTGCCGTTCAGCTGGAGTCGGGGTGGTGTGGGATGTAAGAGACGGGCAGTGCAGCTCACTGAGAGTAAACCAGAAGGTGTCTGACCCACCTGGATTAAGTGTCGGAACACACTGTGCAGGAAAGGGAAAGAAACACAGGAACAGGATTAGCTCTGAGCTGTGTTTTGCTTTGTATGTAATATATTGTATGAAAACACCTTCCTATGATCCAAAGTGACAGACTGAACCAGTTTTGCTGGCTTTAACATGCGAACCAACAGTTTAACTATAAGCTCATTAACTCAACACTGCCTTTCTCTTCAGTTTGTTTTTTAAATCACCTCCAAGCAGGAAAATACTTAAAGCATGTGTTTTACTTGTGGCTGCTATGTTGCTACCCAAACACTTAGATCATAATTCAGAATGATGTGAGTTATTAAGGCTGCTTGCATACTGCATTCTGAGCTATTTTTAGTCATTTACTTTGTTTATTCACAGCTTCCATCTGTCCTTTACATTACTGTAGGTCTCACAGTGCACACATTTTGCATCAGCTGCCAGTGTAAAGGTGAAATGAGTTCCCTTTCAGATTCGTACACACAGTATTGGGATATCACGGCCCTACGTGTCCTGAAGACACTTCTATTCACACCTGTAAGGCAACTGACCTGTGATGATATGCACATATAAACTCATCATCACAGTCATTCCTCACTTTTTATGCTCTTTACCTGGCTAGGAACACTTTTGCCAAGTTGGGATTGCTAGCTATTGCTAGTTAGCTCTGTGGTGTGGCAACCTGAAGTTAACTGCTCCTGTTGGTTTTAGCCACCACCGCTGAACTACATCTGCGTATTTCTGGAAGTTCCTTTCTCAAGGGATAAAATGAGTGAGGGTGATACTTAAATCAGGCCCACAAACTGATTTACTAAAGTTTGGGCTAAAAGTCTTATATTACATTATTATAAAGACTTACCTTAAACAGGCTTCTTGCAGTCTGATGGGTTGTCTGGAGCTCAGGTAGGGTAGACAGGCTTCACAAACAGCATCTAGGTCTGCTTCAGCTGAGAAAACCAAACACAGGACATTTTACTATATTTATTCATATAAAAATTGTAATACTTTACCTTTATCCAGAAATTACAACAGAAATCAACTTGTAAAAGAAAATAAAAAAAGAATCAAATGCAACAAAGCCAAGTTAATTTCACGGATTAATCACAGCAGCAGAATACAGTTTGAGCTCGGTGCCTGGTCTTCGGGTGGATCACTCCCTGCAAATATGTTACTCATAAAACTCCAGGAGCATACAGGTGGATGCTGGGGTGGTGGATGGGCTGAAACAGCAGGCATGGTGCAGCAGGATGTGAGGAAAGTGGGGCACGTTACATGTCCAGCTCCAGGCTTGGCTCCAGACATGGTTACAGTTGTGAATGCTTCTTTCTGATTATGTCCAGTGCGTGCACATAATGACACTTTATATCCAAAAGAACAAATCCTTTAAAAATATGATCCTGGTTCCGAATAATATGGGGTAAAGATAAGAAGGGAGGAGGGAAAGAAGAGAAGTAGGAAAAAGATGAAAGAGTATAAAAAGTAGACCAAGCCTGGACTTTACCTCTGCTAACTCCTAATGAGCTCAGTAAAAGTGCTGAGGTGGTTCAGGGAGGATTCACAGCAGTTTTGAGAGGTTAGAACTCTCCTTTTTAAACCCATCCTTGTCCCACCCACTGTGAACTGAAGCCACAGACATACTGAAACCCACTTCACAGATTAATCACAAAGAGCATCTCAAACACACAACGTGTATCGTGCCTGTTTATCTGCACACTATACTGTATGAGAGAGTTTGCTGTACACAAAGTGCCGTAAGCTATGTTAAAGGAACAGTTTCACAAACAACCTGATTTCTTACAAAATGAAACAATTGTCTTTACACTGCAGTCCTTGTCACTGTTAGATGTAACGCTGGCTCTGGAAAGGCTGCAGACAGCTCTGTCACCTTTGTGACTCTTTTCCTCTGTCAGCGATGAACCTCAGTGGGAGGGTGTGACATTCGTGATGTTCACGCTGTCACTCAGTTCACCTCCACACTGCGCAGGTGACCAAAAATTACACAAGCAGCTCATAATTGCATAATTGGGAATGTAATGGCAGAAGCCTGCAGGCCTTGAATATTTTCAACATGCTAATGGAAGTATGTTGAACAAAAAGTCAACAAAAATAACAACAACAACTTCTCTGAGCTTATCAATTAAATGGCTTCGCATCGCTGATTGAACAATCACGTTTTTCTCAGTTGGGTATAAGCAGAGCTGCTTGCAGTCGTAGCTGTGTGTGCAGTTTGGACCTGAGCAGCATCCTGCTGGCACAGCTGGCTGTGGTCCGTATCATCAAAGTCATGTTTAAATATGTTGAATCACAGAGCTGCCACAGTGAAGAGGCGTTTTTAGTAACAACATCACCGTCACGTGTTTAGGATGTCGAACTGTTTCACAGTTTAAGGTTTTTATAATAAACAGAGATGCCCTGATGATGATGCCGATGGCTGATTTCATTGTTATACGAGACTGCCACCTGGTGGGGAAGGAGCTTCAATGAGTTCTTTGACAAAAGCAGCAAGCCGTCAAAATTCAATAAAACCTTCCCGTTGTTACTCATGGATGAATTGTAGTATTTACAAAACTCCTATATATCCAAAAGCTGATGAAACAATTTCCCAGCAGCAGCTCTGAGTGAATAAATGAGTGTTTACAGACTTAACGTGTCTGTATTTGTCAGCTCATCAATGAAATATGAATAACAAATTTAAAATATTCCAGCTGATGACAGGAGCTGACGAGTAGCCTAATTTACACCCACAAGTTGAATCAGCGGACACTTGCACCAAAGATCACAAAACACTATCAGCTTCATTTATCCAAAGTCCTACTTTGTGATTCTCTGAGACAGTTTGAAAAGCAGCCTCTAAGAAGGCATCCACATGATTTTCTGTGCTGATAGAAGAAATGTTAGTTTCAAGAGTCTTCACATTACAACCCAAAGAAGAAATAATAGAACTATTCTGAATGAAATAAGCCTGTTGTTGGGCACCATCTTTCATTCTTTCACTACTAGAGTTTAAAACTAAAGACGACTTGAATAATTTTGACTCACGTACTGAAAGAGAGGTTTGTTTTACTTACCCTGAAGGCTCTGAGGACTGCTAATGGGTCATCGGCTGTGAGTCTCTGCAGGAGTGCTGGCCAGCAGCGATGAGCCATAGGCAGCAGTTCATTTCCCTCTCACTCAGCACCTGAACGCACAACTCCAGCACATCCAGCACCTAAAGACAAAGACACACAACACACCTAACAATTATCTCTGTTTTGATCCTGATTATATGTGAGCTGAAACTAATTATTGAGGTCTTCATTGAGAGCCCAAACTCCTGAGCAGGCACGACTCAGCACAGACTTATTTCTGTTCACTCCTGGACCAGACTGAATGTTTTCCTTGATGAGCATTACACCAGTGAACAGTCATCCACACAGTTCTGACAGGATGAATTGTACCAACGCTGGCGGTCCTACCCTCACAAGAATGATTATTTTGTTACTAGTCCAACAGTTGACTCGACATAAAACTACCTTGAGTCGGAGCCTGAGGCTGGATCAGACAGCAGATGAATGCAGCGCTCCATAGCATCCTTAGTGATGCTGAGGTGGGAGGGAAGCTCTGCTTTCACATCAGGACTACCAATATCTTCAACATCCTCACACTCAGTGGGAGGGACCTCTGCAATGGAGCACATGTACAGTTAGACCGCCAGTTTAGCAGCGAGGTTCAGATTTCTATGACTCTTAATTACAATGATCCATCTCCTCTACACTTATTCATCTTCGAGAATGGAGATGTGCATGGCCCGGCAGTCCCTCTGCAAATCTCAACTCTTTGTTACAAACAGTTTATAAAAGCAACCCCCCATTGTAAACCCCATATGGTGTGTCATTAACCTAAGACACTGCGTGTGTGTGTGTGCCTTCCTGCTGGTCATAAAAGGGTCATCTCCTCTACACTCTGAATCTAATATAACCACCACTACAGTCTACAGCTGATATTCCACTGGCCCTTAGACAGACCTATTACCTCGGTCTTCAGTGTCATCGTCCTCTATTCCAATGCTCTCTGCCAGTTCTTTCTGTTTGCGGTAATTCAGCAGGAACTGGCGAATGCTGAGGTCTTCCTGGTCACTGGAGCTTTGCCTGGAGCTGGCAGACGTACTGGTCCTGCTACAAGTGGAAGGAAACCACCTCGCTAAAGGAAAACAAGACAACAATATGAGCATAGGTTGGTTACAATAAATAAGTCAGTTAATCAAAATCAGTGTGACACAGACGCTGATGTTTTGAAAAGAGCCCATCAGTAACATTTAATTCATACATTTTACTGTGCGGCTTGTAAACTTCTGTATGAATATTATTATGAATATTAATTCTACAACAGAAAACACTCAGCAATTAAACATCACGATGTATTAAATGTTTCCAAAGATACTGATAATTGATAACGAGCAATTATACATCCTGAAGTGTACTCCTTGATAGAAACTTGAAAGGCACTGCAGAAAACATAAAGTTAAGCAACATAAAAATGTGGCAGAGCATGCAATGAGTCACATTTCTTCCTTGTCCTCTTTGACTCCCAGTATACGTGAGACTCAAGCTGACATCACTGTTGAAATCTTACCCAGTGCCTTCATGAGCGCGTGCAGCGCGGAGCAGAAAAGAGCAGCTGTGCGCTCGTAGCTGAGATCCAGATCCTGAACCATGTCCCGACCAGCAGGCTGCAGTCAGAGTGAGTCAACAGAACTGTCAACACCGGTGGAGCCTGGCCAACAAGACAGGATTATAATGAAATACAGTACAAGCTCAGGGCAGCACAGGCTTAAGCAGACCAAGGAGGAAATCGGGTAAACCCTCCAGCAGTTATTCTGTGTCCATTTTGGGTAAAAACAAAAAACACATCATAACTACCTGTAAATGCAGGCTGAGCCTCTGAAGGTTGAGTGATATGTCATTAAGCAGGTAGTCAGAGTTCTCATTGATCAGTTCCTTGAGGGAAGCGTATCCACAGACCTTATTGATGTTCCATATGGAGCTCAGCGCCGCCTGGCTGACCAGCAGCGTCTCCTCACCAGCTTTCTCCAGCACAGGATACAGCCAGGTCGTCAACAAGGGACGGAAATCGCGGCCCAGCGCCTGAGCACAGCAGGCCAAGGCCTCCAGTTGGATGCACAGCTGACAGATGTTGCTGTTGAGCTGGTGGATCGTGGATGCAGATCATTTAGATGTTCAGTAGCAGCCTGATGAAATTAGCTGTGTCGTTAACCCACTTCAGCCATCCAAACAGATGACCATCTAAGGTGAATTATGCAGATCACTAGCACAGTACACAGATTACCACTTCTGATTCCAGCCAGACTTGTTGTTACTTCATTCTAATCATGCAGTAACAACAAAGATTTATTCCTACTGGCTTTTTAAAATGTGCTTCTTCTATTCTAGAAAAACAAAAACATGTTATCACAGGGTTTGCTTTTATTCAATGACATTTGTGTTGGCTGTGTCAGTTGCAGGCAAACATTTATCATTATTTTAAATCTATTTTATGTTTTAGGATTTGTAAACTGCCTTTTTTTCTCAGTTACAATGTAAACTGCCTTTTTTTATGTTAGATATTAGGAAATACCTTCAAATTAGTGCATATTTAACTTGTTACACTGCCTTAATGTTGCCTGCATGGGATCTCCTCATCAGCATATGACTGTACCCTGGATGATGATATGTGAGGAGCTTGAACTTTACTATGTGCACGAGAAAATGCTAACTTCCTGGTTTGAGGCCGGATGTGGGGTTGCACATTTCCGGTAGCTTTACTTTGCGGTAAATCGCTACTGCGAAGATATACTCCAAAATCATGTCCAAAACTTGAAAATGGAAAGATTGCGTTAAGTTCCAAAGAGCAGAAGGTGGGAACACTCACCACTGTTGTGTCACAAAAAATCTAATGATAGATTTGACGTTTAAAGATAGGCTGGTTAGCTCCCAGAGCTATCACTGACTCCACACACCAAGTTTCACCACGATCAGACCAAAATTCACTAAATTAGCCACAAAAGAAGACCACAAAAACACACAGCGCGCAAATGCGCTAAAACAGAAATTGGTTTACCGTACCGATTATTTTCGCCGGTAGCCGGTAACCACGTGATTGACATTTAAAGAGTTTAGATCGATTGGTTGTTTGCATCACTCAACACAAGCAGAACTGCATCACTGCAGCATAAGACACATCGTCCACATTCAGAAGCACATCTCTGTATAGTGACTGGTCTTATTCTTTAAACAGGCAAATGTTCAGCATTCAAACTACAGGTGAACAACAGTCACAGATGTTTCCCGTTGTGTCCACACCTACACAGCATGTTAACAAACCGTGAAAAAAGCCACACAAAAAATGAACGATTGCTGGTGAGGGTTTCTATACATTAGTATGTATGAAGGGTATGTTGTGACTTACCTTCTAAATTAAAAAGTGCAGTACTGGATGTCCACGATGTCCACGCATCAAAAAAATAAAATTGGCTACTTGATTTCACCCATCGCTGGTTATTTTTACAACATAACACCGCAATAAACGAGGGACAGCTGAGAAATATAACATTTGAATCCCTTTTCTCCTTTGCTCTGAGGCGTGGGGGCAAAATATCGACAAGTCCGTGAACATCATTTACAGATATATTGGGTAAATGACCAAGACATCTATAGAAATGTAAATCGACGCTTAATTCATTCATTTGGCTAACTTCTTTTGGACATTAAACAGGGCGCGAATAGGACACCGGAAACAAAGCTCCACACAGGATTTTCCGCACCAGAACTAGCATATGCTATCGTGCACATAGTCACTTGATTCGCTAACAGAAACTAATTTAGCTAGCTTAGCACACATGTCTTGTGGCAAGATATATGCACCTAAATGCTTTAAGTCATTGGCCGTTCTGCCAAATTGCCACCAAGCTGCAACTTTGTGAGCTGACTGTTTGGCGATTTTTGTGTTTTAGACAACAAAAAGAAAAGAAAAGATCTACGGATTCAGGCTTTTCCTTACCTGTGGTAGTGGCATAGAATGACGTCACTGACATTGGTTTAATATGAAAACAAACTTTGTCAAACCAAAAAAAAACCCAAAAAAGAAGAAGTGAGTCAGCGTGTCATCTTTACCGAGCACCATACATGTTTTGCACACAAAAAAACAAGTATTGCCGAACAAAAGATAAATGTCCTTTTTTTTCCTACTTTCGCCGGCTGGTCGTTTGGCGTAAGACGTAAGAAGTGGCGCTTTCAATCTGAGCGCCCGAGTTCGAATCCTCACGGACTCGCTGCCACGACCATTGCTTGGGGGCGGGGAGAAGCCAAGTCGCTTCTCCCTTTTCCTGCTCTTGCCAACTCCTCCGCCTGCTCTCACGCACCTTTTATTACCGCAAAATACCCATGCTTGTCAGCTCTTCATTCCTCAACTATTTGCTGCTTATTACTCCACCTTCCACAACTTGCAACTTCTCTCTTCAGGCTACCAACTCTGCCTTCATTTTTTCACACTGTCTCCGACACTTTTACATCAAATTATTACCACCTAATAAGCACAGTGACAGAGGGACCCCAGGCTTTTTTTCTGTAAGTTACATGTGTTTGTGTCCGTAACTACCGTCCTTAGCTAGGTCCTCAATCTAGGCAGCTAAGATGACAACTGGGCTCTTCGGGGAAACTTGTTTTCTAAAGTTGGTTTAGCTAATCCGTAGAGGCCAATGAATTGACCGTGACTAAAGAAATGATGAGAAAAGCACTGGGTTGCTGTTGTTGCTCTCCGGTCACTGATGCTAGCTAAGAGGATGTAATAAAGGCAAGGTAGCAGAGATGAAAAAGGAGTGGTTGTTGATAAATAAGTGGAGAAAAAGGTGGGCAGGGAAAAAAAGCAGGTGTGACTGTGTGAAATGTGAGTATTTGAGTGTAAAAATGTGTGGTCTCCTGTGAAAGGCTGGGTGCCCGATGTGCACCTTGCACTCTTTAAATACAAGGATATTCCACGTTCTGCTATGTGGTGGGCTAGCAGGTTCATAACATAGAGGCTCAGGTTCGAGCCCTCGGCTCACCTGCCTCTCTATGTTTATCTGCTAGGGGGAGGTCCAGGCAGGGGATCTTGGAGTGAAAATTCTGAGGGATGAACCTTGTTCAGCCTGGACTTCCCCTGATTTTGATTTTTCTCTGTTTTTTCTTTTACCTGCCAGCAACAAACAGCCCAGCCTGATTTATGGGACCTCCTTCTTGTCATGGCTACCAAGGACCACTCTTCTTCTGCCAACAAGTCATTGCCTGACAAATAATTATTTCCTATGTTCCCTATGGGTTTTTAATCTCCAATATCTTTACATATCTTGCTAGATAGACTTCCCTCAACAGGGTTTACAAACGCCTTATCCTCTTTGTCCACTTCAAATAACTTTAAACAACTATTCTTAGATTTCTTGCAACATCTGCTGTCCTCTTGCACAGATTACGCTTTTTAAAAAACTAACAAACACTTTTTTTAACGTCAACCCATTGTTGGAACTAGATAAATAAAGCATATATAAAGTCACTACCAAAAACTCATTGCAGCTTCGACCTTGTTATAGGAATGTTGTTTGTGGCTCAAGATGACTTGATTTCATCCATGAAGGATACATTTGATATATGTTTTCACATATTATAGACCAACAAGTTATTATAGCAGTTTAAATACGAGCGATCGGAAGCATGTGCTGATCAGCTTCAGTTTCTTCTCTGAAGTTGCTCTATTTCTCTTCAGGTTTCTCTCAGACCAAGATTGAATGTGATGACAAGGGTGATGGATGGTGTGACATGTGCTGCTGGCCCACAGAACCAGGTGAGTATGCTGTCCATGTGCTCTGCAACAATGAGGACATCCAACACTCTCAGTTAAGATTAGTTTTCATGATTGTTGCCTCAAGACCTGAGATCATGGTGGTGGGCTTGTGATGGACACACTTTTCATGGCTGAAAGCTCTCCTGTAGAGGCTAAGCCCTCTCGATCAACAACACACCTGCCGCTAACTACGTGTGTCTACCTTAAATATCTTTACAAACTCAAAATGTGACCTCTAGCACCAAACGCTTGCTGCAGTTCTTGGTGTCAGAGGTGACACACAAGGTATCGGGTTTAGGTGCAATTACTTTTTCATATAGGACCAAGTATGTTTGGATAGCTTTTTCCCCTTGAAAACTGCCGTTTAATATTACACATTCTTGTCTAATATTATAAATGTATTGATCTGAAACGTGTAAGTGTGACAAATATGGAATAAGATACGAAATCAGAAAGGAGGCAAATATTTTTCACAGCGCTAAGTCTGTAAATGATCTTCTTTGGCTGTAGTAGATCTTTGACTTGTTCCTTTTTTAATTGTTTGTTTAAAATTGTTTTCTCTAGGTTAAGGCGTACGGTCCAGGCCTTCAGAGCAGTGGTCTGGCTGTTGGAAAACCCACTGAATTCACAGTTGATGCCAAGCAAGGAGGAAAAGCTCCTCTGAAAATTATAGCCCAGGTATATCTGGCTTTGTATATGACCACAAATATGTTAAATATATTGCATGTACCGTATTTTTCAGAGTATGAGTCGCACTTAAAATCCTTTAATTGTGCGCCTTATGTATGAATTCTGGTTGTGCTTACTGACCTTGAACCGATTTTATGTAATACACGGCGCTCAAAAATCTGTCAAAAATGTTTTAGTACGACTTTGGTAAGCTACGAAGTCGCACCGCTTGATGGATTGTCGGAGCATCATGGTTACGTAGTCAGCAGCCTCGCGGAGTGATACGCGCTGCGCTTCAACATAATATTACTGTATTGTGTGTGGATAAGGACCCCAAAATGGCACCTGTTAAGAGACATGCTTACGAAGCGGATTTCAAACTCAAGGCTGTCAGTCACGCAGTAGAACATGAGAATAGAGCAGCTGCGAGAGATTTCAACATTAATGAATCAATGGTACGGAAGTAGAGGAAGCTAGAAGAAAGAGTTGAGTAAAGTTTGACTTATCTGACTGTTTTGTTTCGCTTAATGCGTTTTATAATCCAGTACGCCTCATGTATAAAACCAGACCTGTTCATCAACAGTGCGCCTTATGGTCCGAAAACTACCGTGTGTTAAATCTGATTGAACTAATCCTTGTCTTCTGCACAGGATGGTGAAGTCAATTCTGTGGATGTCCAGGTTAAGGATAATGGCAACAGCACATACACCTGCACCTACACCCCACGTAAGCCTGTGAAGCAGACTGTGATGGTCTCCTGGGGAGACTGAGAGTCCATTCAGGGTGAGTATGCACTCACTTTCACTCTTGCATGCAGGGTTTGCCTTTTCTTCTCACTGAAAAGTCTCTTGAGTTTTGGTGTTTGTGCCACAGATGAATATCGGAGCAGGCTGTCATCCAAACAAGGTGAAGGTCTCTGACCCTGGAGTGGCAAATACGGGCCTCCAAGCCTTCCAGCCGACATACTTCACTGTTGACTGCTCAGAGTCTGGTCAAGGTAAAGCTCCATAAAACTGTGTGTGTGAGAGTAAAGAGCGCAAACATATGCTCATGTCAAAGAAATATTCCAAACAACCGATATTACAGGGAAACTTATTTAACCCACCTGCTGTTTGAGGCTAAAAATGACTGTAGAGCATTACCTGCAAAGGTAACATGCTAACACAGCCTTTGTCCTCTGCCATCAGGACAAAGGCTGTTTGCGTTTAGGCTATTCCAATGACATCCTTCAGGGTCAAAGTGGATCCTTCTCAAGGCAGAGGGACCAGGACTCAGCCGCAGTGGTAAGAATACCTGTACTGCCTCACAAAGTCAGAGAGTGCTAACAAAAAACAGTCCGTTTATTTAGTTTATTGGTCTATAATACGGTCTGAATGTTTTCCGTCATACTACATGGAACAACTCTTCATAACACTTTTATGAAATGTTTGACGAAATTGACAAGATCAAAATTCAAATCACAATGGCAAGGATTTAAAAACAAGAATAAACATGAATAAACAGGGTTGTAGTTGGTACGCGAATGTAAACAGGTCCTTTTGAGCTGTCATTTGAACTTTGCTTTTAAGTGTTTGTCAGGCAGCACAGTGGCACGGTGGTTAGCACTGTTGCCGCACAGCAAGAAAGTCCTGAGTTCAATTCCACCATCAGGCCGGGGTCTTTCTGTGTGGAGTTTGCATGTTCTCCCCGTGTTTGCGTGGGTTCCCTCCGGGTACTCCGGCTTCCTCCCACCATCCGAAGACATGCAGCTTGTGGGGATAGGTTAATTGGATAATCCAAATTGTCACTAGGTGTGAATGGTTGTCTGTCCTGTGTGTTAGCCCTGCGACAGACTGGCGACCTGTCCAGGGTGTACCCCGCCTCTCGCCCTATGACAGCTGGGATAGGCTCCAGCGCCCCTGAAAAGGATAAGCGGAAGCGAATGGATGGACGGATGGATGTTTGTCTAAGCATGAATGTTTTTACGATGGCTTTCCCCCCACCTTGTACGGTTGCCAGTATATTGATGTTTTTATTATTTTTTTTAAATGAATCTAAGCTTTTCGAGCAGATCAGAGGTGTCAGTGTATTTTCTTTGGTCTCTGTTCTGGCAGAGATAGCTGTTGGCAAAGACCAGCTTGTGCTGGTGCTTGTTTCTTCCTCCCCGTTATCACCACAGCTTTATTCAAAGAAGGTGATCTGATCTTTTGGCTCGTCTGTCCAATAGTGTAGATTATTGCAGAATTCAGATCAAATCAGGGCCCAAACTTGTGTGAGTAACTTTATGAAGGGAATAAAGGGAACTCTGCCAGCTGCCAGCTGAACTGTGTAAAACCTAAATTACAGTAGACTGGTCTCATTTTGAAGGTTATATGGGCTTATGATTATATTTAGAGATACAACTGTGTAATGTATGTTCTATGTCCTGTTTTTTAGGGGTCTTCTGTGAGGCAACAACAGACTTCACTGTGGATGCACAAATGAGTTTGCGCTCCATGTTTTGAGGGTCATGAGCTTCGCCTGGCGCTATGGCTGGGCTGAAATATTGCAGGTACAAGTGCGGAGGGTTTTTGCAGCAACGCTTACACTTACACTGATAATGGTTTTCTATAAGTCTACATGCCTGGAAACATTCTGATCAGATGCCTAAACTGAAGCAATAAAAATGCAGTCAATTTAGTAAGGATATATGTGTGACAATGAAGACCCGACAACAGCAGCGTTGCAGTTTAGCACGTTTTTATTGGCTTTCACACTGCTCCTGTAGCACACACACCACCCTCTCCTGCGGTCCCGGCAACATCTTTAACAGGGAAGACGTGATTAGATGATGGGCTCAGGTGTGTGAGTCAGCCAGTATCTGTTTTGTCTGTCTTAGGAATCTCCTTTGTTCCCAAGGAGATTGGTGAGCACCTTGTTAACATCGAGAAGAACGGCCGTCATGTTCCCAGCAGCCCAATTGCTGTTATGATCAAGCAGTCAGGGATTGGTGATGTGAGCCGTGTGTGTGTGAGTGGACGGTGGCTGACCGAGGCCAGGACTTTTCAGCCTTGAGAGTTCATCATTGATGCAGGTATATGCTCAGTGAAAGCATAAATACTGTGATATTTTTCTTTTTAAACATTCAAATAGAATATTTGTCAGTCTCATCTTGTTATATTAGGCTTCCTCTGCTTGAGCCTTTCCACTGAAGGACCCAGTTAAGTGGGCATTAACACTGAGGACCAGGAGGATGGCTGGTGACACGATGTGTTGCTTTTTGAGGTCTTTTAGCCTGTTTCACTTTGTCAGACAGGTTCTATTTAACTGATTTCTTGATTCACAAGTCTGCAATTAATCAGGCCTGAGTGTGTCTAGTAACACTGAACTGAGGTTTCCAAAATTGGTTAATCACAGTTAACTCGTCATTTAACAAGAGGGGCAATTTGTTTTTACACAGGACCAGGGGGTTGGATAATCTTTCTCCCTAATCTATGAAATCATCATTTAAACACTGCATTTTGTATTAACTTGTCTTATCTGTGTCTAATATTAAAATGTGTTTGATGATCTGAAACATGTAAGTGTGATAAATATGCAAAACACTAGGAAACCAGGAAGGGGGCAAACACCTTTTCACATCACTGTAGACGTGATTACAGAATACCTTTTACATCCTGGATTACAATAGGATATCCATCAACGGCAGATACTGGTCTCCATGACACACAGATACTGGAGTGGTCTGAGAGAAAGGAATCTGTGTCTCTGGACCAAAATGACTGTACGTGTAGTGCTGTAGAAACAATACTGCCCACAAACCTTGATGTTTCTATATGTGGAAACCTTCAAGTATGCATATCCTCCTGTAAGGGTAAAGTAATGGGACATTTGCACTTTTTGCACGTAAGCCTGTCGGTCTTAACTGGAAGTTGCACTTGAGCTGTCTTGGCATCTTTCCCTTGTTTGACTCACCAGTTTTGCCCTGAGCTGAACCGCTGCCTCCTTCTCTGTTGTGGTACTCAGCGGTGACCAAGATGCTGTAACGTGCATCTGGCTGCAGTGACTCCAGCATCACCTGCTTCTCTCCACCAGGGACCAGCACCTGCAGACAACAAACAACACTATCATCCCAACACAGTCAGAACTCATTTAAAGTTTTGGGACTTGTGGAATTTCTGGAATTCTGACACATGACAGCCGGCTGAAGCCCAGAAGAGGTGAAGATGTGATGACTACGACCCACTCACAGTGTGATCCTGGCTATCAGCTCCAGTCAATGCTGTGTAGGACACGTGATACTGGAGGACATGAGCATTGGGAGGTACCCAACTGATCACCATGCTGACGGCAGTCTCATCAGAAAGCGTGAGGCTGGTTGGGCCTCCACCAGAGCCTGCAGCAACATCATAGAAGAGATAAAGTACCACAGCTAACGACACTTAACACTCACTTTCTTCCTTTATAGGAGGAAATTATTTTGGCGGCAGAGCAAAGTGTTTTTTTTAGAAAATAAATGTAAAGTATAACAGAGAATTTGATACTTTGATTTGATACTTTAACCTCACTACATTTATTTCATAGCTCAGAGTTCTAGTTACTCAAAGATGAGAATTTAGATGTGAAATTTAACCTTTAAGTGACTAGTACTTTGAGAACTGCCATCAATTACACAATGAAGTTCATTGACGTACAGGTTATTGTATTAGTAATGCTATATTGTACATAGAGACACAATATGACAGAATATGACTGCTGCTAATGTGACTTAGGTAAATGGTTTCAGGCTCTCCCCTCCTGAGTTTGAGAAATGTTCAGGATCAGAAAATGTGTGACTCACAGGTGCTGTAGCATACGGCCACAGCTTCACTCTGAGCTCCATCTCCATAGAGTGCAGACAGTGATATCTGATGCTCCTTAAGACACAGGACAACAGTTTATTGAGACATTGTATTTTTTACTTCATAATATGTACTCCAACAATCCAATAGTTCTTCCCCACCTGTCTCAGGTCGCCTCCACTTAGTGAGGTAAGAAACATCATCATCATCTGCAGCTTCCAGCGCACCGTGATGTCACTGTCTGAGAAATTAGTTACCCTAAGGTCAGAAGGAGGAGGCACCTTCACTAGAAGAAAAGAATAATGTGTATGGGAATTTTTTAAAAATGAGAAAGCTACATTTTGACATCTTTCATTATTAATAACATTTACAGTACTGTGCAAAAGTCGTGAGCCACACGCTGAAGTATTTCTTTGGACATTATCTGGTTTTTCCACTCCTTTTTAGTCCAGTTCTTGTACCTGACCATTTTCTGAGTAATGTTTTTTGTTTGTTTGTTTTTTGTTTGTGTAAACACTTGGCACTGACCATTGTTGGAGAATTAAAAAGCACCTAAGTCAGGAATGTGTGTGCACATAACAGAAAACTTGGGAAAGAACCAATTTTAAATCTTTAAGCATTTGTTACTAGCGGCCTGTCACAAAACACATTTTGTATAGTGTTTTTTTTTTTTGTTTTTTTTTTTAAATCTTGTGAATAAAATGTATACAAATGTGTGTGATTAATCACAATGTGTTAGTGTGTAATCACCTGAGACATGCATGCCTGTCTGCTAGCGTCAGATCTAAAGCCATTTCTGATTTGGAGATGCAGGCTGCAGATTCTGTCCAGATTATCCCAGCTCTCGTCACTAAGCATCCAGTCTTCACTTATCAAATGTGTAAAATTCAAGGCTGGTCCTTAAAGCTCCCAACAAGGCAAAAACTGTGAATCTAACCAAAAGTGTATTTCCTGTTTCTCCCACATATTGGATTCCACAGTTCCTACAAGTGATCAAATATACACAGTTTTTAGATCTTGGAGTCCCTTTGCACAGTGATAGAAAAACATTACCATTGGAATAACTGCCCACCCACTTGTGGTGCTGGAAAAATTGCCCTGATCTCTGCGCTTAGGCTCAGAGAGAGGTGAGATTTTAGCCTTTACAAGGAGATCACCCAGGTTTTTGTTCCTCCTGAAGGCTGCAATTGCCTTGTGATCCTGAAGCATATGTGTGTCCTGAGTGAACCTTTGAAAGTTGCTCTTGATAACTCTGACCAATTTGCAGGTGGAGGGAGAATATGTGATCACCACTGGGATGAGGGGAGAAACATCAATTGGCTTGGTCTGCAAGAATGAATTGAAACATTTTCTTAAAAAGGACCAACAGTACCCCCTAGTGGAGAGAGCTGAGAATAAAATCTTGACAGCTTCCCCCAAATCACTCTGTTGAGTGCAGATCCTGTGAAATCTCAGTAATTGGGATTTAATTATCCTGCAAATGTGTGTTTTGGGTGAAAACTTGTTCTGAACAGTAAGGCATGTGTATCTGTAGGTTTGAAAAGACTTTAACATCTAATTTGTGGTCATTTGGGAAATTTGGGCCCTTAAATGTAGTTGTGTCTAAAAAATCAATTGAGGATTTATTAATGGTGGATTTCAGTTTGATGGAAGCATTATGGTCATTAAATTGTCATTATTAACATTAATATGAATTATCAGTGTAAATATGCTTTTGCGAATGTCTCCTGTTGTCAGATATCCTGTTTGGATCGTCCACTTTGACTCTTCACAACGTATGTTATATTCTGTTAAATATTTAACCTGTGAGTAAAGGAAACTGATACTCACACTGAGTAAAGCGCCAACAACAGTGATGTTGTTGCACCAGAGTCATGTCTAAAGTTCTGTTCAGTGTTTCTGGTTATTGGGAGCAGAGTGTTTCCCCTACTTAAAGCAACGTGATCAGCAAGTACAGAATCAAACAGGTTTTTAATCACTGTACTAAAGGCACAGATGGGGATTGAACCCATGAGCTTTGGCAGACGAGACCAATGCCTTGCCACTTGGCCACTATGCCACACAGGCTGAGCTTTGTCCATACCGTAACATCATATTCCTCTTGAATTGTTCAATTAAATGAATTGATGAACATGTTGTCATCTTAGTTGGTTTGAGTGCTCAAGTAGAGAATCACTGCATAAGAATCAGTCCATTCAAAAGCAACATTCTCCAATATTCCAAAAACCCAGAGAAAGATTGCCAAATGCGAACATCATTCCAAGGAAAGCATGAAAAAATGTTGCAAGCTTGTAAAGTGTTGCCACATTTATAGTGCATCTGGTCAACACCGGCATTATTCTGTTAGAATTACTATCACCCAGTTTCAGCCAAGCTTTAGCAGTGACATTTCACTCCACAATGCTCCACAAACCATCATGGTGGTGTTAAATCATAAACAGTATATAACGCTCTATTACTCAATAAGCAATGGTGTTTGTAAAACTTGAGTGGACTGTTATTTTATGCTTGTGTATAATTTCTGACATTATGCAGATGTACTCTTTATAAGGCTGTGGAAACCTGCAGTCAGGTGAAACTGAAGAAGTCACTTGATGAGTGAAAAGATGCCCAGAACAGACTTTCGGGAGAACATTGCTCCTGGACGGACTGTTGTTTCTTACAGCTAGTGTCTAGTACAGAAAGGGACTTTTTGTTTCCCTTGTCAGCTTGTATAAAGGTATAGATGGGTATTGAATCCAAGATCTTCAGTTTACAACACTAACACCTTGCCACTTGGCCACCAGGCCACACTGTAAACCCCAGCACCGCCATCAGGCCAAACTTTTATTGTAGAATAAATGTATCTTGGAAAGTTTGCATTCAAATCTTTTCAAGATTACTGACACCCTATTGGTTTTTGGTGATGACAGATTTAGTGATCTTCAAAATCTTCATCCAATTGTTTTCTAATTTGGGTGCACGTCTGTGCCCTTAGAATGAGTCATGTTGATTTTTGTGACCCTAGACATCCCTTTCACTCACCCTTCGTCTTTCCTTATCCAGGCTTGGGACGGCCACGGCAGAGTGAAGAAGGGTTTTCTTCTGCTTTATTTTTGTGTGAGTCTTATGTACTTGTTCTTTTTGTTTGTTTGTTTGTTTGTTTTTTGGGGGGGGGGGGGGGTGTACATATTTGTGAAACAGAAAATAATGACATCGCTCAAATAATCAGAACATGGAACAGTTGTGTCCAACAGTCAAGTTTCTTGTCTGCACAAGTGTACACATGGATGAGTGTGTGCATACTCATGCACGCACACACCCACACACACATTTCTTGCACTGTGCACAGGTCATGCTCGTCTTACAATCATCATAGCACCACCACCCTCACCCTCCAAGCCTGGTTTCTTCCTGTTAAAGGGGAGTTTTCCCTTTCCACTATCACCAAGTGCTTGCTCAAAGAGCGTCATATGATTATTGTTGGGTTTTTGGGTTTGTTTTTTTTATTGTTACTGTAGGGTCTTTGCCTTACAACATAAAGCAGCTTGAGGTGATTGTTACTGTGATTTGGTGCTATAATATACATATACATTCTGTTTGTTTACATTGTACAGTGTGCCAACTTTTTGTAATTAGTAACATAGTTATTGCCCTTATTGAGCTATAATACAAAAACAACTAAAGCTTAAAATAAGTGTCAGTGAGCTGAAAAACAATATTTATACCCAAAACATAGTACAGCAGAATCTAGTATAACATGGAAACACCTACCTGAAACACAGACTTTATGTATTTTAAGTACTTGAGTAAATGTTCCACTACTATCTGCACTCACTTCCGAAGATATTAGACTAATGAGAGAACTCTGAGCTCCTCGCTTCATGTGAGATTCACTTTCCACTGTTTCTTTTCTTTCTTTCTTTTTTAAATCCCTCTCCATTGCATAATGTCTTGAAATACCAGGAAACCAAGCATCTGCATCTGGAGACTTTTGACTCAAAAGGCAATAAAAACCAAAACAAATGTAAAAAAAAAAAAACAATAACAAAAAAATGAATACAGGAAAAATTACATTTTCACAAATGTCAAACATTTTTTAATTAAAATTCCTCTTTTTTTCCTACTAAAAAGTTGTAAAAATGAGTCCAAGGGCATGATGCCGTAGCAGAGGATGTACTTCCTGAGGCAGCTGAAGAAATTCAACCTGCCAACACGGATGATGATGCAGTTCTACACTGCAATCATCGACTCCATCCTCACCTCCTCCATCACCGTGTGGTACGCTGGAGCCACTATCAGGGACAAACAGAGACTTCAGCGTGTTGTGCGCTCTGCTGAGAAGGTGATTGGCTGCAAACTCCCATCTCTGCAGGACCTGTACACCTCCAGGACACTGGGGCGTGCAGCTCGGATCACAGCTGACCCTTCTCACCCTGGACACAGTCTGTTTGACCTGCTCCCCTCAGGCAGGAGGCTCCGGTCCATTCGCACCAGAACCTCTCGCCATAAGAACAGTTTCCATAGAAGCATAGATGCATCTGAACATGTGTAGAGAATGACCGTGCCCCCAAATTGCCAAATTGGTGTCTTAACACCAAGTTTGTTTTTTGTCTGTTTGGGAGCTGACACAGTCTCAATGGAGATGGGTTTTTGGGGGGTAGCAGGAGGAGAGAAGCTGCAGAGAGGCGTGTAAGACTGCAACTCTCCTTCCTGGTCCCAACTCTGGATAGTCATATTTTTGGGGTTTAATAAATTGGTCCATATTTCTAGAAATGAGAGCTGCTCCATCCAAAGTGGGATGGATGCCGTCTCTCCTAACAAGACCAGGTTTCCTCCAGAAGGTTTGCCAATTATCTATGAAGCCCACATCGTTTTTCGGATTCTAAACTGACCGCAGGTGTGAATGTGAGTGTGGATGATTGTCTTTCTATGTTAACCCTGGACAGTTTAACTTGTACCCCTCACTTCATGGTAGCGCAATAAGTGGGAGAACACCTATTCCGACACCCATATCTTAGATTAAGCTAATAGTATTAGTGCGCTGTTATCAAAGGTTACCTGGATTATAGGTATATTCAAAACTTTACATAGAAGAGATAAGAGTGCGTGCGTATATGCTCACTTCTGACGATGATAATATGATAAGGTGTTATCTCATCTGTACTTGAAAGTACTTCAAACACCACATGCATGCAATGTTATCTGTGTGTCTAACGATCTATAAGTGAGCAAAGACAGTGTTATAAATATTTTGAGTCATTTCTATGCCTTGAAAGTACTTACTCAGTACTTACTCAGCGCACACACAGATATTATATTCAAAATCATAACGGTCACGCCTTCGATTTCTTACCGCTACTTTTCGTACAGCATCCAGGAAATGACGTAGACTGTTTCTACTGC
>NW_020328381.1:0-25134 GCF_001858045.2 Oreochromis niloticus
GTGTAAAGGTGAAATGAGTTCCCTTTCAGATTCGTACACACAGTATTGGGATATCACGGCCCTACGTGTCCTGAGACACTTCTATTCACACCTGTAAGGCAACTGACCTGTGATGATATGCCACATATAACTCATCATACAGTCATTCCTCACTTTTTATGCTCTTTACCTGGCTAGGAACACT
Source organism: Oreochromis niloticus (assembly GCF_001858045.2). Classification (NCBI taxonomy): domain Eukaryota; kingdom Metazoa; phylum Chordata; class Actinopteri; order Cichliformes; family Cichlidae; genus Oreochromis; species Oreochromis niloticus. The sequence continues at coordinate 185 of NW_020328381.1, forward strand.
TTTGCCAAGTTGGGATTGCTAGCTATTGCTAGTTAGCTCTGTGGTGTGGCAACCTGAAGTTAACTGCTCCTGTTGGTTTTAGCCACCACGCTGACTACATCTGCGTATTTCTGGAAGTTCCTTTCTCAAGGGATAAAATGAGTGAGGTGATACTTAAATCAGGCCCACAAACTGATTTACTAAAGTTTGGGCTAAGTCTTATATTACATTATTATAAAGACTTACCTTAAACAGGCTTCTTGCAGTCTGATGGGTTGTCTGGAGCTCAGGTAGGGTAGACAGGCTTCACAAACAGCATCTAGGTCTGCTTCAGCTGAGAAAACCAAACACAGGACATTTTTACTATTTTTATTCATATAAAAATTGTAATACTTTTACCTTTTATCCAGAAATTACAACAGAAATCAACTTGTAAAAGAAATAAAAAAGAATCAAATGCAACAAAGCCAAGTTAATTTCACGGATTAATCACAGCAGCAGAATACAGTTTGAGCTCGGTGCCTGGTCTTCGGGTGGATCACTCCCTGCAAATATGTTACTCATAAAACTCCAGGAGCATACAGGTGGATGCTGGGGTGGTGGATGGGCTGAAACAGCAGGCAGTGGGCAGCAGGATGTGAGGAAAGTGGGGCACGTTACATGTCCAGCTCCAGGCTTGGCTCCAGACATGGTTACAGTTGTGAATGCTTCTTTTCTGATTATGTCCAGTGCGTGCACATAATGACACTTTTATATCCAAAAGAACAAATCCTTTAAAAATTGATCCTGGTTCCGAATAATATGGGGTAAAGATAAGAAGGGAGGAGGGAAAGAAGAGGAAGTAGGAAAAAGATGAAAGAGTATAAAAAGTAGACCAAGCCTGGACTTTACCTCTGCTAACTCCTAATGAGCTCAGTAAAAGTGCTGAGGTGGTTCAGGGAGGATTTCACAGCAGTTTTGAGAGGTTAGAACTCTCCTTTTTAAACCCATCCTTGTCCCACCCACTGTGAACTGAAGCCACAGACATACTGAAACCCACTTCACAGATTAATCACAAAGAGCATCTCAAACACACAACGTGTATCGTGCCTGTTTATCTGCACACTATACTGTATGAGAGAGTTTGCTGTACACAAAGTGCCGTAAGCTATGTTAAAGGAACAGTTTCACAACAACCTGATTTCTTACAAAATGAAACAATTGTCTTTACACTGCAGTCCTTGTCACTGTTAGATGTAACGCTGGCTCTGGAAAGGCTGCAGACAGCTCTGTCACCTTTGTGACTCTTTTCCTCTGTCAGCGATGAACCTCAGTGGGAGGGTGTGACATTCGTGATGTTCACGCTGTCACTCAGTTCACCTCCACACTGCGCAGGTGACCAAAAATTACACAAGCAGCTCATAATTGCATAATTGGGAATGTAATGGCAGAAGCCTGCAGGCCTTGAATATTTTCAACATGCTAATGGAAGTATGTTGAACAAAAAGTCAACAAAAATAACAACAACAACTTCTCTGAGCTTATCAATTAAATGGCTTCGCATTCGCTGATTGAACAATCACGTTTTTCTCAGTTGGGTATAAGCAGAGCTGCTTGCAGTCGTAGCTGTGTGTGCAGTTTGGACCTGAGCAGCATCCTGCTGGCACAGCTGGCTGTGGTCCGTATCATCAAAGTCATGTTTAAAATATGTTGAATCACAGAGCTGCCACAGTGAAGAGGCGTTTTTAGTAACAACATCACCGTCACGTGTTTAGGATGTCGAACTGTTTCACAGTTTAAGGTTTTTATAATAAAACAGAGATGCCCTGATGATGATGCCGATGGCTGATTTTCATTGTTATACGAGACTGCCACCTGGTGGGGAAGGAGCTTCAATGAGTTCTTTGACAAAAGCAGCAAGCCGTCAAAATTCAATAAAACCTTCCCGTTGTGTACTCATGGATGAATTGTAGTATTTACAAAACTCCTATATATCCAAAAGCTGATGAAACAATTTCCCAGCAGCAGCTCTGAGTGAATAAATGAGTGTTTACAGACTTAACGTGTCTGTATTTGTCAGCTCATCAATGAAAATATGAATAACAAATTTAAAAATATTCCAGCTGATGACAGGAGCTGACGAGTAGCCTAATTTACACCCACAAGTTGAATCAGCGGACACTTGCACCAAAGATCACAAACACTATCAGCTTCATTTATCCCAAAGTCCTACTTTGTGATTCTCTGAGACAGTTTGAAAAGCAGCCTCTAAGAAGGCATCCACAGTGATTTTTCTGTGCTGATAGAAGAAATGTTAGTTTCAAGAGTCTTCACATTACAACCCAAAGAAGAAAATAATAGAACTATTTCTGAATGAAATAAGCCTGTTGTTGGGCACCATCTTTCATTCTTTCACTACTAAGAGTTTAAAACTAAAGACGACTTGAATAATTTTGACTCACGTACTGAAAAGAGAGGTTTGTTTTACTTACCCTGAAGGCTCTGAGGACTGCTAATGGGTCATCGGCTGTGAGTCTCTGCAGGAGTGCTGGCCAGCAGCGATGAGCCATAGGCAGCAGTTCATTTTCCTCTCACTCAGCACCTGAACGCACAACTCCAGCACATCCAGCACCTAAAGACAAAGACACACAACACACCTAACAATTATCTCTGTTTTGATCCTGATTATATGTGAGCTGAAACTAATTATTGAGGTCTTCATTGAGAGCCCAAACTCCTGAGCAGGCACGACTTCAGCACAGACTTATTTCTGTTTCACTCCTGGACCAGACTGAATGTTTTTCCTTGATGAGCATTACACCAGTGAACAGTCATCCACACAGTTCTGACAGGATGAATTGTACCAACGCTGGCGGTCCTACCCTCACAAGAATGATTATTTTTGTTACTAGTCCAACAGTTGACTCGACATAAAACTACCTTGAGTCGGAGCCTGAGGCTGGGATCAGACAGCAGATGAATGCAGCGCTCCATAGCATCCTTAGTGATGCTGAGGTGGGAGGGAAGCTCTGCTTTCACATCAGGACTACCAATATCTTCAACATCCTCACACTCAGTGGGAGGACCTCTGCAATGGAGCACATGTACAGTTAGACCGCCAGTTTAGCAGCGAGGTTCAGATTTCTATGACTCTTAATTACAATGATCCATCTCCTCTACACTTATTCATCTTCGAGAATGGAGATGGCATGGCCCGGCAGTCCCTCTGCAATCTCAACTCTTGTTACAAACAGTTTTATAAAAGCAACCCCCCATGTAAACCCATATGGTGTTCATTAACCTAAGACACTGCGTGTGTGTGTGTGCCTTCCTGCTGGTCATAAAAGGGTCATCTCCTCTACACTCTGAATCTAATATACCACCACTACAGTCTACAGTGATATTCCACTGGCCCTTAGACAGACCTATTACCTCGGTCTTCAGTGTCATCGTCCTATTCCAATGCTCTCTGCCAGTTCTTTCTGTTTGCGGTAATTCAGCAGGAACTGGCGAATGCTGAGGTCTTCCTGGTCACTGGAGCTTTGCTGGAGCTGGCAGACGTACTGGTCCTGCTACAAGTGGAAGGAAACCACCTCGCTAAAGGAAAACAAGACAACAATATGAGCATAGGTTTGGTTACAATAAATAAGTCAGTTAATCAAAATCAGTGTGACACAGACGCTGATGTTTTGAAAGAGCCATCGTAACATTTAATTCATACATTTTTACTGTGCGGCTTGTAAACTTCTGTATGAATATTATTATGAATATAATTCTACAACAGAAAAACACTCAGCAATTAAACATCACGATGTATTAATGTTTCCAAAGATACTGATAATTTGATAACGAGCAAATTATACATCCTGAAGTGTACTCCTTGATAGAAACTTTGAAAGGCACTGCAGAAAACATAAAGTTAAGCAACATAAAAAATGTGGCAGAGCATGCAATGAGTCACATTTTCTTCCTTGTCCTCTTTGACTCCCAGTATACGTGAGACTCAAGCTGACATCACTGTTGAAATCTTACCCAGTGCCTTCATGAGCGCGTGCAGCGCGGAGCAGAAAAGAGCAGCTGTGCGCTCGTAGCTGAGATCCAGATCCTGAACCATGTCCCCGACCAGCAGGCTGCAGTCAGAGTGAGTCAACAGAACTGTCAACACCGGTGGAGCCTGGCCAACAAGACAGGATTATAATGAAATACAGTACAAGCTCAGGGCAGCACAGGCTTAAGCAGACCAAGGAGGAAATCGGGTAAACCCTCCAGCAGTTATTTCTGTGTCCATTTTGGGTAAAAACAAAAACACATCATAACTACCTGTAAATGCAGGCTGAGCCTCTGAAGGTTGAGTGATATGTCATTAAGCAGGTAGTCAGAGTTCTCATTGATCAGTTCCTTGAGGGAAGCGTATCCACAGACCTTATTGATGTTCCATATGGAGCTCAGCGCCGCCTGGCTGACCAGCAGCGTCTCCTCACCAGCTTTCTCCAGCACAGGATACAGCCAGGTCGTCAACAAGGGACGGAAATCGCGGCCCAGCGCCTGAGCACAGCAGGCCAAGGCCTCCAGTTGGATGCACAGCTGACAGATGTTGCTGTTGAGCTGGTGGATCGTGGATGCAGATCATTTTAGATGTTTCAGTAGCAGCCTGATGAAATTAGCTGTGTCGTTAACCCACTTCAGCCATCCAAACAGATGACCATCTAAGGTGAATTATGCAGATCACTAGCACAGTACACAGATTACCACTTCTGATTCCAGCCAGACTTGTTGTTACTTCATTCTAATCATGCAGTAACAACAAAGATTTATTCCTACTGGCTTTTTAAAATGTGCTTCTTCTATTCTAGAAAAACAAAACATGTTATCACAGGGTTTGCTTTTATTCAATGACATTTGTGTTGGCTGTGTCAGTTGCAGGCAAACATTTATCATTATTTTAAATCTATTTTTATGTTTTAGGATTTTGTAAACTGCCTTTTTTTCTCAGTTTACAATGTAAACTGCCTTTTTTTATGTTAGATATTAGGAAATACCTTCAAATTAGTGCATATTTAACTTGTTACACTGCCTTAATGTTGCCTGCATGGGATCTCCTCATCAGCATATGACTGTACCCTGGATGATGATATGTGAGGAGCTTGAACTTTACTATGTGCACGAGAAAATGCTAACTTCCTGGTTTGAGGCCGGATGTGGGGTTGCACATTTCCGGTAGCTTTACTTTGCGGTAAATCGCTACTGCGAAGATATACTCCAAAATCATGTCCAAAACTTGAAAATGGAAAGATTGCGTTAAGTTCCAAAGAGCAGAAGGTGGGAACACTCACCACTGTTGTGTCACAAAAAAATCTAATGATAGATTTTGACGTTTAAAGATAGGCTGGTTAGCTCCCAGAGCTATCACTGACTCCACACACCAAGTTTCACCACGATCAGACCAAAATTCACTAAATTAGCCACAAAAGAAGACCACAAAAACACACAGCGCGCAAATGCGCTAAAACAGAAATTGGTTTACCGTACCGATTATTTTCGCCGGTAGCCGGTAACCACGTGATTGACATTTAAAGAGTTTAGATCGATTGGTTGTTTGCATCACTCAACACAAGCAGAACTGCATCACTGCAGCATAAGACACATCGTCCACATTCAGAAGCACATCTCTGTATAGTGACTGGTCTTATTCTTTAAACAGGCAAATGTTCAGCATTCAAACTACAGGTGAACAACAGTCACAGATGTTTCCCGTTGTGTCCACACCTACACAGCATGTTAACAAACCGTGAAAAAAGCCACACAAAAATGAACGATTGCTGGTGAGGGTTTCTATACATTAGTATGTATGAAGGGTATGTTGTGACTTACCTTCTAAATTAAAAAGTGCAGTACTGGATGTCCACGATGTCCACGCATCAAAAAAATAAAATTGGCTACTTGATTTCACCCATCGCTGGTTATTTTTACAACATAACACCGCAATAAACGAGGGACAGCTGAGAAATATAACATTTGAATCCCTTTTCTCCTTTGCTCTGAGGCGTGGGGGCAAAATATCGACAAGTCCGTGAACATCATTTACAGATATATTGGGTAAATGACCAAGACATCTATAGAAATGTAAATCGACGCTTAATTCATTCATTTGGCTAACTTCTTTTGGACATTAAACAGGGCGCGAATAGGACACCGGAAACAAAGCTCCACACAGGATTTTCCGCACCAGAACTAGCATATGCTATCGTGCACATAGTCACTTGATTCGCTAACAGAAACTAATTTAGCTAGCTTAGCACACATGTCTTGTGGCAAGATATATGCACCTAAATGCTTTAAGTCATTGGCCGTTCTGCCAAATTGCCACCAAGCTGCAACTTTGTGAGCTGACTGTTTGGCGATTTTTGTGTTTTAGACAACAAAAAGAAAAGAAAAAGATCTACGGATTCAGGCTTTTCCTTACCTGTGGTAGTGGCATAGAATGACGTCACTGACATTGGTTTAATATGAAAACAAACTTTGTCAAACCAAAAAAAAACCCAAAAAGAAGAAGTGAGTCAGCGTGTCATCTTTACCGAGCACCATACATGTTTTGCACACAAAAAAACAAGTATTGCCGAACAAAAGATAAATGTCCTTTTTTTCCTACTTTCGCCGGCTGGTCGTTTGGCGTAAGACGTAAGAAGTGGCGCTTTCAATCTGAGCGCCCGAGTTCGAATCCCTCACGGACTCGCTGCCACGACCATTGCTTGGGGGCGGGGAGAAGCCAAGTCGCTTCTCCCTTTTCCTGCTCTTGCCAACTCCTCCGCCTGCTCTCACCGCACCTTTTATTACCGCAAAATACCCATGCTTGTCAGCTCTTCATTCCTCAACTATTTGCTGCTTATTACTCCACCTTCCACAACTTGCAACTTTCTCTCTTCAGGCTACCAACTCTGCCTTCATTTTTTCACACTGTCTCCGACACTTTTACATCAAATTATTACCACCTAATAAGCACAGTGACAGAGGGACCCCAGGCTTTTTTTCTGTAAGTTACATGTGTTTGTGTCCGTAACTACCGTCCTTAGCTAGGTCCTCAAATCTAGGCAGCTAAGATGACAACTGGGCTCTTCGGGGAAACTTGTTTTCTAAAGTTGGTTTAGCTAATCCGTAGAGGCCAATGAATTGACCGTGACTAAAGAAATGATGAGAAAAGCACTGGGTTGCTGTTGTTGCTCTCCGGTCACTGATGCTAGCTAAGAGGATGTAATAAAGGCAAGGTAGCAGAGATGAAAAAGGAGTGGTTGTTGATAAATAAGTGGAGAAAAAGGTGGGCAGGGAAAAAAGCAGGTGTGACTGTGTGAAATGTGAGTATTTGAGTGTAAAAATGTGTGGTCTCCTGTGAAAGGCTGGGTGCCGATGTGCACCTTGCACTCTTTAAATACAAGGATATTCCACGTTCTGCTATGTGGTGGGCTAGCAGGTTCATAACATAGAGGCTCAGGTTCGAGCCCTCGGCTCACCTGCCTCTCTATGTTTATCTGCTAGGGGGAGGTCCAGGCAGGGGATCTTGGAGTGAAAATTCTGAGGGATGAACCTTGTTCAGCCTGGACTTCCCTGATTTTGATTTTTCTCTGTTTTTTCTTTTACCTGCCAGCAACAAACAGCCCAGCCTGATTTATGGGACCTCCTTCTTGTCATGGCTACCAAGGACCACTCTTCTTCTGCCAACAAGTCATTGCCTGACAAATAATTATTTCCTATGTTTCCCTATGGGGTTTTTTAATCTCCAATATCTTTACATATCTTGCTAGATAGACTTCCCTCAACAGGGTTTACAAACGCCTTATCCTCTTTGTCCACTTCAAATAACTTTAAACAACTATTCTTAGATTTCTTGCAACATCTGCTGTCCTCTTGCACAGATTACGCTTTTAAAAAACTAACAAACACTTTTTTTTAACGTCAACCCATTGTTGGAACTAGATAAATAAAGCATATATAAAAGTCACTACCAAAAACTCATTGCAGCTTCGACCTTGTTATAGGAATGTTGTTTGTGGCTCAAGATGACTTGATTTCATCATGAAGGATACATTTGATATATGTTTTCACATATTATAGACCAACAAGTTATTATAGCAGTTTAAATACGAGCGATCGGAAGCATGTGCTGATCAGCTTCAGTTTCTTCTCTGAAGTTGCTCTATTTCTCTTCAGGTTTCTCTCAGACCAAGATTGAATGTGATGACAAGGGTGATGGATGGTGTGACATGTGCTGCTGGCCCACAGAACCAGGTGAGTATGCTGTCCATGTGCTCTGCAACAATGAGGACATCCAACACTCTCAGTTAAGATTAGTTTTCATGATTGTTGCCTCAAGACCTGAGATCATGGTGGTGGGCTTGTGATGGACACACTTTTCATGGCTGAAAGCTCTCCTGTAGAGGCTAAGCCCTCTCGATCAACAACACACCTGCCGCTAACTACGTGTGTCTACCTTAAATATCTTTACAAACTCAAAATGTGACCTCTAGCACCAAACGCTTGCTGCAGTTCTTGGTGTCAGAGGTGACACACAAGGTATCGGGTTTTAGGTGCAATTACTTTTTCATATAGGACCAAGTATGTTTGGATAGCTTTTTCCCCTTGAAAACTGCCGTTTAATATTACACATTCTTGTCTAATATTATAAATGTATTGATCTGAAACGTGTAAGTGTGACAAATATGGAATAAGATACGAAATCAGAAAGGAGGCAAATATTTTTTCACAGCGCTAAGTCTGTAAATGATCTTCTTTGGCTGTAGTAGATCTTTGACTTGTTCCTTTTTTAATTGTTTGTTTAAAATTGTTTTCTCTAGGTTAAGGCGTACGGTCCAGGCCTTCAGAGCAGTGGTCTGGCTGTTGGAAAACCCACTGAATTCACAGTTGATGCCAAGCAAGGAGGAAAAGCTCCTCTGAAAATTATAGCCCAGGTATATCTGGCTTTGTATATGACCACAAATATGTTAAATATATTGCATGTACCGTATTTTTCAGAGTATGAGTCGCACTTAAAATCCTTTAATTGTGCGCCTTATGTATGAATTCTGGTTGTGCTTACTGACCTTGAACCGATTTTATGTAATACACGGCGCTCAAAAATCTGTCAAAAAATGTTTTAGTACGACTTTGGTAAGCTACGAAGTCGCACCGCTTGATGGATTGTCGGAGCATCATGGTTACGTAGTCAGCAGCCTCGCGGAGTGATACGCGCTGCGCTTCAACATAATATTACTGTATTGTGTGTGGATAAGGACCCCAAAATGGCACCTGTTAAGAGACATGCTTACGAAGCGGATTTCAAACTCAAGGCTGTCAGTCACGCAGTAGAACATGAGAATAGAGCAGCTGCGAGAGATTTCAACATTAATGAATCAATGGTACGGAAGTAGAGGAAGCTAGAAGAAAGAGTTGAGTAAAGTTTGACTTATCTGACTGTTTTGTTTCGCTTAATGCGTTTTATAATCCAGTACGCCTCATGTATAAAACCAGACCTGTTCATCAACAGTGCGCCTTATGGTCCGAAAACTACCGTGTGTTAAATCTGATTGAACTAATCCCTTGTCTTCTGCACAGGATGGTGAAGTCAATTCTGTGGATGTCCAGGTTAAGGATAATGGCAACAGCACATACACCTGCACCTACACCCCACGTAAGCCTGTGAAGCAGACTGTGATGGTCTCCTGGGGAGACTGAGAGTCCATTCAGGGTGAGTATGCACTCACTTTCACTCTTGCATGCAGGGTTTGCCTTTTCTTCTCACTGAAAAGTCTCTTGAGTTTTGGTGTTTGTGCCCACAGATGAATATCGGAGCAGGCTGTCATCCAAACAAGGTGAAGGTCTCTGACCCTGGAGTGGCAAATACGGGCCTCCAAGCCTTCCAGCCGACATACTTCACTGTTGACTGCTCAGAGTCTGGTCAAGGTAAAGCTCCATAAAACTGTGTGTGTGAGAGTAAAGAGCGCAAACATATGCTCATGTCAAAGAAATATTCCAAACAACCGATATTACAGGGAAACTTATTTAACCCACCTGCTGTTTGAGGCTAAAAATGACTGTAGAGCATTACCTGCAAAGGTAACATGCTAACACAGCCTTTGTCCTCTGCCATCAGGACAAAGGCTGTTTGCGTTTAGGCTATTCCAATGACATCCTTCAGGGTCAAAGTGGATCCTTCTCAAGGCAGAGGGACCAGGACTCAGCCGCAGTGGTAAGAATACCTGTACTGCCTCACAAAGTCAGAGAGTGCTAACAAAAAACAGTCCGTTTATTTAGTTTATTGGTCTATAATACGGTCTGAATGTTTTCCGTCATACTACATGGAACAACTCTTCATAACACTTTTATGAAAATGTTTGACGAAATTGACAAGATCAAAATTCAAATCACAATGGCAAGGATTTAAAAACAAGAATAAACATGAATAAACAGGGTTGTAGTTGGTACGCGAATGTAAACAGGTCCTTTTGAGCTGTCATTTGAACTTTGCTTTTAAGTGTTTGTCAGGCAGCACAGTGGCACGGTGGTTAGCACTGTTGCCGCACAGCAAGAAAGTCCTGAGTTCAATTCCACCATCAGGCCGGGGTCTTTCTGTGTGGAGTTTGCATGTTCTCCCCGTGTTTGCGTGGGTTCCCTCCGGGTACTCCGGCTTCCTCCCACCATCCGAAGACATGCAGCTTGTGGGGATAGGTTAATTGGATAATCCAAATTGTCACTAGGTGTGAATGGTTGTCTGTCCCTGTGTGTTAGCCCTGCGACAGACTGGCGACCTGTCCAGGGTGTACCCCGCCTCTCGCCCTATGACAGCTGGGATAGGCTCCAGCGCCCCTGAAAAGGATAAGCGGAAGCGAATGGATGGACGGATGGATGTTTGTCTAAGCATGAATGTTTTTACGATGGCTTTCCCCCCACCTTGTACGGTTGCCAGTATATTGATGTTTTTATTATTTTTTTAAATGAATCTAAGCTTTTCGAGCAGATCAGAGGTGTCAGTGTATTTTCTTTGGTCTCTGTTCTGGCAGAGATAGCTGTTGGCAAAGACCAGCTTGTGCTGGTGCTTGTTTCTTCCTCCCCGTTATCACCACAGCTTTATTCAAAGAAGGTGATCTGATCTTTTGGCTCGTCTGTCCAATAGTGTAGATTATTGCAGAATTCAGATCAAATCAGGGCCCAAACTTGTGTGAGTAACTTTATGAAGGGAATAAAGGGAACTCTGCCAGCTGCCAGCTGAACTGTGTAAAACCTAAATTACAGTAGACTGGTCTCATTTTGAAGGTTATATGGGCTTATGATTATATTTAGAGATACAACTGTGTAATGTATGTTCTATGTCCTGTTTTTAGGGGTCTTCTGTGAGGCAACAACAGACTTCACTGTGGATGCACAAATGAGTTTGCGCTCCATGTTTTGAGGGTCATGAGCTTCGCCTGGCGCTATGGCTGGGCTGAAATATTGCAGGTACAAGTGCGGAGGGTTTTTGCAGCAACGCTTACACTTACACTGATAATGGTTTTCTATAAGTCTACATGCCTGGAAACATTCTGATCAGATGCCTAAACTGAAGCAATAAAAATGCAGTCAATTTAGTAAGGATATATGTGTGACAATGAAGACCCGACAACAGCAGCGTTGCAGTTTAGCACGTTTTTATTGGCTTTCACACTGCTCCTGTAGCACACACACCACCCTCTCCTGCGGTCCCGGCAACATCTTTAACAGGGAAGACGTGATTAGATGATGGGCTCAGGTGTGTGAGTCAGCCAGTATCTGTTTTGTCTGTCTTAGGAATCTCCTTTGTTCCCAAGGAGATTGGTGAGCACCTTGTTAACATCGAGAAGAACGGCCGTCATGTTCCCAGCAGCCCAATTGCTGTTATGATCAAGCAGTCAGGGATTGGTGATGTGAGCCGTGTGTGTGTGAGTGGACGGTGGCTGACCGAGGCCAGGACTTTTCAGCCTTGAGAGTTCATCATTGATGCAGGTATATGCTCAGTGAAAGCATAAATACTGTGATATTTTTCTTTTTAAACATTCAAATAGAATATTTGTCAGTCTCATCTTGTTATATTAGGCTTCCTCTGCTTGAGCCTTTCCACTGAAGGACCCAGTTAAGTGGGCATTAACACTGAGGACCAGGAGGATGGCTGGTGACACGATGTGTTGCTTTTTGAGGTCTTTTAGCCTGTTTCACTTTGTCAGACAGGTTCTATTTAACTGATTTCTTGATTCACAAGTCTGCAATTAATCAGGCCTGAGTGTGTCTAGTAACACTGAACTGAGGTTTCCAAAATTGGTTAATCACAGTTAACTCGTCATTTAACAAGAGGGGCAATTTGTTTTTACACAGGACCAGGGGGTTGGATAATCTTTCTCCCTAATCTATGAAATCATCATTTAAACACTGCATTTTGTATTAACTTGTCTTATCTGTGTCTAATATTAAAATGTGTTTGATGATCTGAAACATGTAAGTGTGATAAATATGCAAAACACTAGGAAACCAGGAAGGGGGCAAACACCTTTTCACATCACTGTAGACGTGATTACAGAATACCTTTTACATCCTGGATTACAATAGGATATCCATCAACGGCAGATACTGGTCTCCATGACACACAGATACTGGAGTGGTCTGAGAGAAAGGAATCTGTGTCTCTGGACCAAAATGACTGTACGTGTAGTGCTGTAGAAACAATACTGCCCACAAACCTTGATGTTTCTATATGTGGAAACCTTCAAGTATGCATATCCTCCTGTAAGGGTAAAGTAATGGGACATTTGCACTTTTTGCACGTAAGCCTGTCGGTCTTAACTGGAAGTTGCACTTGAGCTGTCTTGGCATCTTTCCCTTGTTTGACTCACCAGTTTTGCCCTGAGCTGAACCGCTGCCTCCTTCTCTGTTGTGGTACTCAGCGGTGACCAAGATGCTGTAACGTGCATCTGGCTGCAGTGACTCCAGCATCACCTGCTTCTCTCCACCAGGGACCAGCACCTGCAGACAACAAACAACACTATCATCCCAACACAGTCAGAACTCATTTAAAGTTTTGGGACTTGTGGAATTTCTGGAATTCTGACACATGACAGCCGGCTGAAGCCCAGAAGAGGTGAAGATGTGATGACTACGACCCACTCACAGTGTGATCCTGGCTATCAGCTCCAGTCAATGCTGTGTAGGACACGTGATACTGGAGGACATGAGCATTGGGAGGTACCCAACTGATCACCATGCTGACGGCAGTCTCATCAGAAAGCGTGAGGCTGGTTGGGCCTCCACCAGAGCCTGCAGCAACATCATAGAAGAGATAAAGTACCACAGCTAACGACACTTAACACTCACTTTCTTCCTTTATAGGAGGAAATTATTTTGGCGGCAGAGCAAAGTGTTTTTTTAGAAAATAAATGTAAAGTATAACAGAGAATTTGATACTTTGATTTGATACTTTAACCTCACTACATTTATTTCATAGCTCAGAGTTCTAGTTACTCAAAGATGAGAATTTAGATGTGAAATTTAACCTTTAAGTGACTAGTACTTTGAGAACTGCCATCAATTACACAATGAAGTTCATTGACGTACAGGTTATTGTATTAGTAATGCTATATTGTACATAGAGACACAATATGACAGAATATGACTGCTGCTAATGTGACTTAGGTAAATGGTTTCAGGCTCTCCCCTCCTGAGTTTGAGAAATGTTCAGGATCAGAAAATGTGTGACTCACAGGTGCTGTAGCATACGGCCACAGCTTCACTCTGAGCTCCATCTCCATAGAGTGCAGACAGTGATATCTGATGCTCCTTAAGACACAGGACAACAGTTTATTGAGACATTGTATTTTTTACTTCATAATATGTACTCCAACAATCCAATAGTTCTTCCCCACCTGTCTCAGGTCGCCTCCACTTAGTGAGGTAAGAAACATCATCATCATCTGCAGCTTCCCAGCGCACCGTGATGTCACTGTCTGAGAAATTAGTTACCCTAAGGTCAGAAGGAGGAGGCACCTTCACTAGAAGAAAAGAATAATGTGTATGGGAATTTTTTAAAAATGAGAAGCTACATTTTGACATCTTTCATTATTAATAACATTTACAGTACTGTGCAAAAGTCGTGAGCCACACGCTGAAGTATTTCTTTGGACATTATCTGGTTTTTCCACTCCTTTTTAGTCCAGTTCTTGTACCTGACCATTTTCTGAGTAATGTTTTTTGTTGTTTGTTTTTTGTTTGTGTAAACACTTGGCACTGACCATTGTTGGAGAATTAAAAAGCACCTAAGTCAAGGAATGTGTGTGCACATAACAGAAAACTTGGGAAAGAACCAATTTTAAATCTTTAAGCATTTTGTTACTAGCGGCCTGTCACAAAAACACATTTGTATAGTGTATTTTTTTTTTGTTGTTTTTTTTTAAAATCTTGTGAATAAAATGTATACAAATGTGTGTGATTAATCACAATGTGTTAGTGTGTAATCACCCTGAGACATGCATGCCTGTCTGCTAGCGTCAGATCTAAAGCCATTTCTGATTTGGAGATGCAGGCTGCAGATTCTGTCCAGATTATCCAGCTCTCGTCACTAAGCATCCAGTCTTCACTTATCAAATGTGTAAAATTCAAGGCTGGTCCTTAAAAGCTCCCAACAAGGCAAAACTGTGAATCTAACCAAAAGTGTATTTCCTGTTTCTCCCACATATTGGATTCCACAGTTCCTACAAGTGATCAAATATACACAGTTTTTAGATCTTGGAGTCCCTTTGCACAGTGATAGAAAAACATTACCATTGGAATAACTGCCCACCCACTTGTGGTGCTGGAAAAATTGCCCTGATCTCTGCGCTTAGGCTCAGAGAGAGGTGAGATTTTAGCCTTTACAAGGAGATCACCCAGGTTTTTGTTCCTCCTGAAGGCTGCAATTGCCTTGTGATCCTGAAGCATATGTGTGTCCTGAGTGAACCTTTGAAAGTTGCTCTTGATAACTCTGACCAATTTGCAGGTGGAGGGAGAATATGTGATCACCACTGGGATGAGGGGAGAAACATCAATTGGCTTGGTCTGCAAGAATGAATTGAAACATTTTCTTAAAAAGGACCAACAGTACCCCCTAGTGGAGAGAGCTGAGAATAAAATCTTGACAGCTTCCCCAAATCACTCTGTTGAGTGCAGATCCTGTGAAATCTCAGTAATTGGGATTTAATTATCCCTGCAAATGTGTGTTTTGGGTGAAAACTTGTTCTGAACAGTAAGGCATGTGTATCTGTAGGTTTGAAAAAGACTTTAACATCTAATTTGTGGTCATTTGGGAAATTTGGGCCCTTAAATGTAGTTGTGTCTAAAAAATCAATTGAGGATTTATTAATGGTGGATTTCAGTTTGATGGAAGCATTATGGTCATTAAATTGTCATTATTAACATTAATATGAATTATCAGTGTAAATATGCTTTTGCGAATGTCTCCTGTTGTCAGATATCCTGTTTGGATCGTCCACTTTGACTCTTCACAACGTATGTTATATTCTGTTAAATATTTAACCTGTGAGTAAAGGAAACTGATACTCACACTGAGTAAAGCGCCAACAACAGTGATGTTGTTGCACCAGAGTCATGTCTAAAGTTCTGTTCAGTGTTTCTGGTTATTGGGAGCAGAGTGTTTCCCCTACTTAAAGCAACGTGATCAGCAAGTACAGAATCAAACAGGTTTTTAATCACTGTACTAAAGGCACAGATGGGGATTGAACCCATGAGCTTTGGCAGACGAGACCAATGCCTTGCCACTTGGCCACTATGCCACACAGGCTGAGCTTTGTCCATACCGTAACATCATATTCCTCTTGAATTGTTCAATTAAATGAATTGATGAACATGTTTGTCATCTTAGTTGGTTTGAGTGCTCAAAGTAGAGAATCACTGCATAAGAATCAGTCCATTCAAAAGCAACATTCTCCAATATTCCAAAAACCCAGAGAAAGATTGCCAAATGCGAACATCATTCCAAGGAAAGCATGAAAAAATGTTGCAAGCTTGTAAAGTGTTGCCACATTTATAGTGCATCTGGTCAACACCGGCATTATTCTGTTAGAATTACTATCACCCAGTTTCAGCCAAGCTTTAGCAGTGACATTTCACTCCACAATGCTCCACAAACCATCATGGTGGTGTTAAATCATAAACAGTATATAACGCTCTATTACTCAATAAGCACTCGGTGTTTGTAAAACTTGAGTGGACTGTTATTTTTATGCTTGTGTATAATTTCTGACATTATGCAGATGTACTCTTTATAAGGCTGTGGAAACCTGCAGTCAGGTGAAACTGAAGAAGTCACTTTGATGAGTGAAAAAGATGCCCAGAACAGACTTTCGGAGAACATTGCTCCTGGACGGACTGTTGTTTCTTACAGCTAGTGTCTAGTACAGAAAGGGACTTTTGTTTCCCTTGTCAGCTTGTATTAAAGGTATAGATGGGTATTGAATCCAAGATCTTCAGTTTACAACACTAACACCTTGCCACTTGGCCACCAGGCCACACTGTAGAACCCCAGCACCGCCATCAGGCCAAACTTTTATTGTAGAATAAATGTATCTTGGAAAGTTTGCATTCAAATCTTTTCAAGATTACTGACACCCTATTGGTTTTTGGTGATGACAGATTTAGTGAATCTTCAAAATCTTTCATCCAATTGTTTTCTAATTTGGGTGCACGTCTGTGCCCTTTAGAATGAGTCATGTTGATTTTTGTGACCCTAGACATCCCTTTCACTCACCCTTCGTCTTTCCTTATCCAGGCTTGGGACCGGCCACGGCAGAGTTGAAGAAGGGTTTTCTTCTGCTTTATTTTTTGTGTGAGTCTTTATGTACTTGTTCTTTTTGTTTGTTTGTTTGTTGTTTGTTTTGGGGGGGGGGGGGGGTGTACATATTTGTGAAACAGAAAATAATGACATCGCTCAAATAATCAGAACATGGAACAGTTGTTGTCCAACAGTCAAGTTTCTTGTCTGCACAAGTGTACACATGGATGAGTGTGTGCATACTCATGCACGCACACACCCACACACACATTTCTTGCACTGTGCACAGGTCATGCTCGTCTTACAATCATCATAGCACCACCACCCTCACCCTCCAAGCCTGGTTTCTTCCTGTTAAAGGGGAGTTTTCCCTTTCCACTATCACCAAGTGCTTGCTCAAAGAGCGTCATATGATTATTGTTGGGTTTTTGGGTTTGTTTGTTTTTTATTGTTACTGTAGGGTCTTTGCCTTACAACATAAAGCAGCTTGAGGTGATTGTTACTGTGATTTGGTGCTATAATATACATATACATTCTGTTTGTTTACATTGTACAGTGTGCCAACTTTTGTAATTAGTAACATAGTTATTGCCCTTATTGAGCTATAATACAAAAACAACTAAAGCTTTAAAATAAGTGTCAGTGAGCTGAAAAAACAATATTTATACCCAAAACATAGTACAGCAGAATCTAGTATAACATGGAAACACCTACCTGAAACACAGACTTTATGTATTTTAAGTACTTGAGTAAATGTTCCCACTACTATCTGCACTCACTTCCGAAGATATTTAGACTAATGAGAGAACTCTGAGCTCCTCCGCTTCATGTGAGATTCACTTTCCACTGTTTCTTTTCTTTCTTTCTTTTTTAAATCCCTCTCCATTGCATTAATGTCTTGAAATACCAGGAAACCAAGCATCTGCATCTGGAGACTTTTGACTCAAAAGGCAATAAAAACCAAAACAAATGTAAAAAAAAAAAACCAATAACAAAAAAAAATGAATACAGGAAAAATTACATTTTCACAAATGTCAAACATTTTTTAATTAAATTCCTCTTTTTTTCCTACTAAAAAGTTGTAAAAATGAGTCCAAGGGCATGATGCCGTAGCAGAGGATGTACTTCCTGAGGCAGCTGAAGAAATTCAACCTGCCAACACGGATGATGATGCAGTTCTACACTGCAATCATCGACTCCATCCTCACCTCCTCCATCACCGTGTGGTACGCTGGAGCCACTATCAGGGACAAACAGAGACTTCAGCGTGTTGTGCGCTCTGCTGAGAAGGTGATTGGCTGCAAACTCCCATCTCTGCAGGACCTGTACACCTCCAGGACACTGGGGCGTGCAGCTCGGATCACAGCTGACCCTTCTCACCCTGGACACAGTCTGTTTGACCTGCTCCCCTCAGGCAGGAGGCTCCGGTCCATTCGCACCAGAACCTCTCGCCATAAGAACAGTTTCCATAGAAGCATAGATGCATCTGAACATGTGTAGAGAATGACCGTGCCCCCAAATTGCCAAATTGGTGTCTTAACACCAAGTTTGTTTTTGTCTGTTTGGGAGCTGACACAGTCTCAATGGAGATGGGTTTTTGGGGGGTAGCAGGAGGAGAGAAGCTGCAGAGAGGCGTGTAAGACTGCAACTCTCCTTCCTGGTCCCAACTCTGGATAGTCATATTTTTGGGGGTTTAATAAATTGGTCCATATTTCTAGAAATGAGAGCTGCTCCATCCAAAGTGGGATGGATGCCGTCTCTCCTAACAAGACCAGGTTTCCTCCAGAAGGTTTGCCAATTATCTATGAAGCCCACATCGTTTTTCGGATTCTAAACTGACCGCAGGTGTGAATGTGAGTGTGGATGATTGTCTTTCTATGTTAACCCTGGACAGTTTAACTTGTACCCCTCACTTCATGGTAGCGCAATAAGTGGGAGAACACCTATTCCGACACCCATATCTTAGATTAAGCTAATAGTATTAGTGCGCTGTTATCAAAGGTTACCTGGATTATAGGTATATTCAAAACTTTACATAGAAGAGATAAGAGTGCGTGCGTATATGCTCACTTCTGACGATGATAATATGATAAGGTGTTATCTCATCTGTACTTGAAAGTACTTCAAACACCACATGCACATGCAATGTTATCTGTGTGTCTAACGATCTATAAGTGAGCAAAGACAGTGTTATAAATATTTTGAGTCATTTCTATGCCTTGAAAGTACTTACTCAGTACTTACTCAGCGCACACACAGATATTATATTCAAAATCATAACGGTCACGCCTTCGATTTCTTACCGCTACTTTTCGTACAGCATCCAGGAAATGACGTAGACTGTTTCTACTGCATCATTTGCATTTTACATTCACTCTGTGGGCACATCTCCGCTAAAATCTCATATAAACCATTTCTACAACCACCAAACACAACGAAAACAAGCCATGATTAAAAGAGCAGTTACGTAAATGCACACAAGTCCACTAAACAAACAAAACTGAACCACAAATTCATCAGACCTCATGTAACCGGATAAAGAAAGGCTGGTTATCTTCCAGAGCTATCACCGATTCCAAACACCAAGCTTCACCGCGCTCTGACTAAAATTCACTGAAAGAGCCGCAAAAGAAGACCACAAAAACCACCACAGTTATCTAGAGAATCTAAAGAACAGCACAAATTCCAAAGCATGTAAAACACAGGAGCTGTGTCAAATGTTTCACTTGATTTATACGTTATTTATACCTCGAGCACCCTTTTTTCTTTCTTAATCATTTTTTTTGTTTTTTTTCTCCTAATGTATTCCTTTTTGTTTACCGACTTGTATTTGTATACATGAGTTGTAAAGATACTGCAAGCTGTGACATTTTTCCTGCCCTTTCTATAACTGCATTATTATGTATATTTGTTGTTTAGTTGTTCAACTTAAAAAGTAAAAAGGAAAAAATATTGGCTCAAAAAGTATTTTTAGGCCTGTTAATAAAATTAAATAATTTCTGCTGTTTAATACCTAAAAAATTCAACTGACATGGTGTTCAATGTGTGCAAAATTGGGCCTTTTTCTTCAACGTCTGGATATTTATGTGTTGGCAGTGCTGTAATTTTTCACGGTTTCACTTTAGAAACATAAAACTTTGCACAGATGATGTTTATACTGAATTTCGGGAATTAAAGGTCTGCAGCTCAGACACAAGCATTTCACTACATGTTGTACCCTGTATGATTGTGTATGTGACAAATAAAGGTTGTTTGTTTCTTTGTTTGTTGTGAAATGTGAAAAGATCTACAGATTCAGGCTTTTCCTTACCTGTGGTAGTGGCATAGAATGACGTCACTGACATTGGTTTAATATGAAAACAAACTTTCTCAAACAAAAAAAAACAAAAAAGAAGAAGTGAGTCGGCGTGTCATCTTTACCGAGCACCATACATGTTTTGCCTCCCATTAAAATTATTATTTTTCCTTTTCAAAAATAATTCGTCTTCAGAGAAGTCAAATATATCAAATTTGCACTAATTCCACGGCCCGGCAGGTGGCGCAGAGCACTTGTCGCCGGCCCCTGGCAGGTTGAAGCACAGACAGTCGATGGTTCGAGTCTCACTCGGTCAAAATCATCTCTGTCGCTTCGGCCTGCTAGGGGATTCCTGGTCTGCGCAGGGAATCCCGTTTTTTTTTCTTTCTTTTTTTCTTTTTTGGGGTGTTGGGGCCTTTATTTTTAAAGCTGGGACTATCTCCGTTGTCATGGCTACCAAGAACAACGCCAGCTTGGGGGAGAGCGGAGAGCCGATAAGCACAGACTCATTGATCCTTTGTCCACTTTGTTTTCACAGCTGCTGCTGCTGCTGTGGGAGACGCTGGCACTTGTGTGGCTTTGCAGTTTTTGTGTGGAACAATATTGCACAAGAAACTTAATAGCTATTTTACAGAACCCCCCCCCCCCAAAAAAAAACAAGTATTGCCGAACAAAAGATAAATGTCCTTTTTTGTCCTAGTTTTTGCGGCTGGTCGTTGGCGTAAGACGTATGAAGTGGCGCTCTACATCTGAGCACCCGAGTTCGAACCCCTCACGGACTCGCTGCCACGACCCTTGCTTGGGGGGCGGGGAGAAGCCAAGTCGCTTCTCCTTTTCCTTTTTCCTGCTGGCCAACCCCTCCGCCTGCTCTACAGCTCTCTTATTACCTTTATTACCGGAAAATACCCATGCTTGTCAGCTCTTCATTTCTCAACTATTTGCTCCCTTATTACTCCACCTTCCACAACTTGCACTTTCTCTCTTCAGGCTACCAACTCTGGCTTCATTTTTTCACACTGTCTCCCACACTTTTACATCAAATTATTAGCACCTAATAACCACAGTGACAGAGGGACCCCAGGCTTTTTTTCGGTAAGTTACATGTGTTTGTGTCCCTAACTACTGTCCTTAGCTAGGTCCTCAAATCTAGGCAGCTGAGATGACAACTGGGCTCTTCGGGGAAACTTGTTTTGTAAAGTTGGTTTAGCTAATCCGTAGAGGCCAATGAATTGACCGTGACTAAAGAAATGATGAGAAAAGCACTGGGTTGCTGTTGTTGCTCTCCGGTCACTGATGCTAGCTAAGAGGATGTAATAAAGGCAAGGTAGCAGAGATGAAAAAGGAGTGGTTGTTGATAAATAAGTGGAGAAAGAGGTGGGCAGGGAAAAAAGCAGGTGTGAGTGTGTGAAATGTGGTGAGTATTTGAGTGTAAAAATGTGTGGTCTCCTGTGAAAGGCTGGGTGCCCGATGTGCACCTTGCGCTCTTTAAATAGAAGGATATTCCACGTTCTGCTCGCCCATCATGTGGCGACATGTGGTGGGCTAGCAGGTTTGTAACATAGAGGCCCGGGTTCGAGCCCTCGGCTCATCTGCCTCTCTATGTTTATCTGCTAGGGGAGGTCCAGGCAGGGGATCTTGGAGTGAAAATTCCAAGGGATGAACCTTGTTCAGCCTGGACTTCCCCTGATATTTATTTTTCTCTGTTTTTTTCTTTTTCCTGCCAGCAACAAACAGCCCAGCCCGGTTTATGGACCTCCTTGTTGTCATGGCTACTAACAAGTCATTGCCTGACAAAAAATTATTTCCTATGTTTCCCTGTGTTTTGGTTGTTTTTTTTTTTATCTCAATATCTTTACATATCTTGCTAGATAGAATTCCTTGAACAGGGTTTACAAACGCCTTATCCTCTTTGTCCACTTAAAATATCTTTACACAACTATTCTTAGATTTCTTGCAACAGCACATACACCTGCACCTACACCCACGTAAGCCTGTGAAGCACACTGTGATGGTCTCCTGGGGAGACTGAGAGTCCATTCAGGGTGAGTATGCACTCACTTTCACTCTTGCATGCAGGGTTTGCCTTTTCTTCTCACTGAAAAGTCTCTAGAGTTTTGGTGTTTGTGCCCACAGATGAATATCGGAGCAGGCTGTCATCCAAACAAGGTGAAGGTCTCTGACCCTGGAGTGGCAAATACGGGCCTCCAAGCCTTCCAGCCAACATACTTCACTGTTGACTGCTCAGAGTCTGGTCAAGGTAAAGCTCCATAAAACTGTGTGTGTGAGAGTAAAGAGCGCAAACATATGCTCATGTCAAAGAAATATTCCAAACAACAGATATTACAGGGAAACTTATTTAACCCACCTGCTGTTTGAGGCTAAAAATGACTGTAGAGCATTACCTGCAAAGGTAACATGCTAACACAGCCTTTGTCCTCTGCCATCAGGACAAAGGCTGTTTGCGTTTAGGCTATTCCAATGACATCCTTCAGGGTCAAAGTGGATCCTTCTCAAGGCAGAGGGACCAGGACTCAGCCGCAGTGGTAAGAATACCTGTACTGCCTCACAAAGTCAGAGAGTGCTAACAAAAAACAGTCCGTTTATTTAGTTTATTGGTCTATAATACGGTCTGAATGTTTTCCGTCATACTACGTGGAACAACTCTTCATAACACTTTTATGAAAATGTTTGACGAAATTGACAAGATCAAAATTCAAATCACAATGGCAAGGATTTAAAAACAAGAATAAACATGAATAAACAGGGTTATAGTTGGTACGCGAATGTAAACAGGTCCTTTTGAGCTGTCATTTGAACTGTGTACCAGTCAAAGCAGTAGTAGCAGCAGGCTGTGAATGACTTTGAAATCATCAGCAACCACACCAACACACACTGTTAAATATACACCTGTGCAAAGGCGAGAGAAGAAATGCTCACACATGCGGGCGTGGATTGTAGTTACTTTGTAGTTACTTTGTATTATGTGGGTTCTTATAAGACAAGGAAGCGTTCTTCTGGCTGTTATGCATCATATTAAATGGGAGAATGTGGATCGCTTCCCTTTCCCGTGACAGGGTCCCCTGGGAGTTGCGTGACCTACGGTGGAGATCACATTCCCAAGAGCCCTTTCAGTGGCAGCGTGGCAGCCATGCTGGACCTTAGCAAGGTCAAGGTGACAGGCCTGGGAGACAGTATGTACCTCTGTCATTGTTCTTCTTGTACATCCACACCTTCTGACACCAAGCCTCAGGCTACATAAAGCCTAGTGATAACCTATGAACCATCATTTGCTTTTAAATGTTTGTCTAAGCATGAATGTTTTTACGATGGCTTTCCCCCCACCTTGTACGGTTGCCAGTATATTGATGTTTTCATTTAATTTTTTAAAATGAATCTAAGCTTTTCGAGCAGATCAGAGGTGTCAGTGTATTTTCTTTGGTCTCTGTTCTGGCAGAGATAGCTGTTGGCAAAGACCAGCTCGTGCTGGTGCTTGTTTCTTCCTCCCCATTATCACCACAGCTTTATTCAAAGAAGGTGATCTGATCTTTTGGCTCGTCTGTCCAATAGTGTAGATTTCTGGTGAGTATCAGCTGCGCTGGGTATGTAAATCGGGCCATCCAGCTGCGGTACTGATCCGACGCCACTTGTGCCAAAAATCCGGACAAATGTCGTTTGATCATGGAGCAAATCTGAGCCAAATAGACTGATCATTTTTTTCACATGGCGTCTCATCAGAGGAAACTTTTCCTTTTCCAAGTTCCTGTAGAACTGTCAGAAAAATCCTGGAAGCGCTGTCTGAATTCTGTTTCGAGACATGTAATCACAGACACATATTTCCCTTTTTTAGCAGAAAGGTTGGCCTGTGGATAAGCAGTTGTGATCTTGGACAGTGTGGGGAACTGCACAACGTTGAAGTTGTGCAGTTGTGTCTTAAAGAGATTGACCTTCACACAAAATGCTTTCATGTGCGCATAAAGTTGTGGTACAAGCTGCTCTTTCCCTTGTAGGCTCTTGTTCAGGGTGGTTAATGATCAGCAAGATCAACTAAAAATGCAAGGTCTGCCAACCATAGAGGGTCATTCAGCTCATGAAGAGGTCGGTCCTTCTCTTTCAAAAATGGTCAATTTCTGACCTCAGGGAGTAAAGACGCTTCAGCACGGCGCCGCGGCTTAGCCAGCGCGCCTCCGAGTGGTAGAGTAGATCCCCATATTCAGCATCCACTTCAGAAAGGAAAGCCTGAAATTCTCTGTGCTACAGTCCTCTTGCTCGAATTATGTTGACACTTTTTACAATAGTGTTCATTACATCTCCAAGATTGACTGTCTTGGCACAAAGGGCTTCTTGGTGAACAGTACGGTGCATTTTAACAGCCTCACCTCCAGCCTCTTTCACCTCAGCGCACATCATAGACGCCATTCCTTTGTGTGCACCTGCCATAGCTGGAGCCCCGTCTGTTGTATCTGCACACAGCTTGTCCCATTTAAGTCCCATTTTGTCAGTTGAGTCTGACACAGCTTCAAAAGTATCCATACCCGTTGTTGTGCCTTTTAGACTCTTAAGATCGAGCAGCTCCTCTGTAACTCCACGTCTTGCGATGAGTTGGGCCACCTCATAGCTGCTATTGGAGCCTTTTCCTGGACTTTTTGAGCACAAAAAATACTGTTGCTGACCTGCAGGACAGCTACTATTTACTTTACTTTCTGCTCTCGCTCAGCACCAGTGTAGGATGCATAGACCTGATGTTTGGTTTCATAATGACGTCGTACATTATACTCTTTCATAACTGCCACAGTTTCAGTGCAGATAAAACAGACACTTCCCCTTGAATTCTTTGAAGAAATATTCACTCTCCCACCGTGTCTGAAATTTTCTGCACTCACTTTC
>NW_020328382.1:0-17041 GCF_001858045.2 Oreochromis niloticus
AAATGGAAAGATTGCGTTAAGTTCCAAAGAGCAGAAGGTGGAACACTCACCCACTGTTGGTGTCACAAAAAAATCTAATGATAGATTTTGACGTTTAAAGATAGGCTGGTTAGCTCCCAGAGCTATCACTGACTCACCACAACACCAAGTTTCACCACGATCAGACCAAATTCACTAAATTAGCCACAAAAGAAGACCACAAAAACACACAGCGCGCAAATGCGCTAAAACAGAAATTGGTTTACCGTACCGATTATTTTCGCCGGTAGCCGGTAACCACGTGATTGACATTTAAAGAGTTTAGATCGATTGGTTGTTTGCATCACTCAACAGCAGAACTGCATCACTGCAGCATAAGACACATCGTCCACATTCAGAAGCACATCTCTGTATAGTGACTGGTCTTATTCTTTAAACAGGCAAATGTTCAGCATTCAAACTACAGGTGAACAACAGTCACAGATGTTTCCCGTTGTGTCCACACCTACACAGCATGTTAACAAACCGTGAAAAAAGCCACACAAAAATGAACGATTGTGGTGAGGGTTTCTATACATTAGTATGTATGAAGGGTATGTTGTGACTTACCTTCTAAATTAAAAAGTGCAGTACTGGATGTCCACGATGTCCACGCATCAAAAAATAAAATTGGCTACTTGATTTCACCCATCGCTGGTTATTTTTACAACATAACACCGCAATAAACGAGGGACAGCTGAGAAATATAACATTTGAATCCCTTTTCTCCTTTGCTCTGAGGCGTGGGGCAAATATCGACAAGTCCGTGAACATCATTTACAGATATATGGTAAATGACCAAAGACATCTATAGAAATGTAAATCGACGCTTAATTCATTCATTTGGCTAACTTCTTTTGGACATTAAACAGGGCGCGAATAGGACACCGGAAACAAAGCTCCACACAGGATTTTCCGCACCAGAACTAGCATATGCTATCGTGCACATAGTCACTTGATTCGCTAACAGAAACTAATTTAGCTAGCTTAGCACACATGTCTTGTGGCAAGATATATGCACCTAAATGCTTTAAGTCATTGGCCGTTCTGCCAAATTGCCACCAAGCTGCAACTTTGTGAGCTGACTGTTTGGCGATTTTTGTGTTTTAGACAACAAAAAGAAAAGAAAAAGATCTACGGATTCAGGCTTTTCCTTACCTGTGGTAGTGGCATAGAATGACGTCACTGACATTGGTTTAATATGAAAACAAACTTTGTCAAACCAAAAAAAAACCCAAAAAAGAAGAAGTGAGTCAGCGTGTCATCTTTACCGAGCACCATACATGTTTTGCACACAAAAAACAAGTATTGCCGAACAAAAGATAAATGTCCTTTTTTTTCCTACTTTCGCCGGCTGGTCGTTTGGCGTAAGACGTAAGAAGTGGCGCTTTCAATCTGAGCGCCCGAGTTCGAATCCCTCACGGACTCGCTGCCACGACCATTGCTTGGGGGCGGGGAGAAGCCAAGTCGCTTCTCCCTTTTCCTGCTCTTGCCAACTCCTCCGCCTGCTCTCACCGCACCTTTTATTACCGCAAAATACCCATGCTTGTCAGCTCTTCATTCCTCAACTATTGCTGCTTATTACTCCACCTTCCACAACTTGCAACTTTCTCTCTTCAGGCTACCAACTCTGCCTTCATTTTTTCACACTGTCTCCGACACTTTTACATCAAATTATTACCACCTAATAAGCACAGTGACAGAGGGACCCCAGGCTTTTTTTCTGTAAGTTACATGTGTTTGTGTCCGTAACTACCGTCCTTAGCTAGGTCCTCAAATCTAGGCAGCTAAGATGACAACTGGGCTCTTCGGGGAAACTTGTTTTCTAAAGTTGGTTTAGCTAATCCGTAGAGGCCAATGAATTGACCGTGACTAAAGAAATGATGAGAAAAGCACTGGGTTGCTGTTGTTGCTCTCCGGTCACTGATGCTAGCTAAGAGGATGTAATAAAGGCAAGGTAGCAGAGATGAAAAAGGAGTGGTTGTTGATAAATAAGTGGAGAAAAAGGTGGGCAGGGAAAAAAAGCAGGTGTGACTGTGTGAAATGTGAGTATTTGAGTGTAAAAATGTGTGGTCTCCTGTGAAAGGCTGGGTGCCCGATGTGCACCTTGCACTCTTTAAATACAAGGATATTCCACGTTCTGCTATGTGGTGGGCTAGCAGGTTCATAACATAGAGGCTCAGGTTCGAGCCCTCGGCTCACCTGCCTCTCTATGTTTATCTGCTAGGGGGAGGTCCAGGCAGGGGATCTTGGAGTGAAAATTCTGAGGGATGAACCTTGTTCAGCCTGGACTTCCCCTGATTTTGATTTTTCTCTGTTTTTCTTTTACCTGCCAGCAACAAACAGCCCAGCCTGATTTATGGGACCTCCTTCTTGTCATGGCTACCAAGGACCACTCTTCTTCTGCCAACAAGTCATTGCCTGACAAATAATTATTTCCTATGTTTCCCTATGGGGTTTTTTAATCTCCAATATCTTTACATATCTTGCTAGATAGACTTCCCTCAACAGGGTTTACAAACGCCTTATCCTCTTTGTCCACTTCAAATAACTTTAAACAACTATTCTTAGATTTCTTGCAACATCTGCTGTCCTCTTGCACAGATTACGCTTTTTAAAAACTAACAAACACTTTTTTTTAACGTCAACCCATTGTTGGAACTAGATAAATAAAGCATATATAAAAGTCACTACCAAAAACTCATTGCAGCTTCGACCTTGTTATAGGAATGTTGTTTGTGGCTCAAGATGACTTGATTTCATCCATGAAGGATACATTTGATATATGTTTTCACATATTATAGACCAACAAGTTATTATAGCAGTTTAAATACGAGCGATCGGAAGCATGTGCTGATCAGCTTCAGTTTCTTCTCTGAAGTTGCTCTATTTCTCTTCAGGTTTCTCTCAGACCAAGATTGAATGTGATGACAAGGGTGATGGATGGTGTGACATGTGCTGCTGGCCCACAGAACCAGGTGAGTATGCTGTCCATGTGCTCTGCAACAATGAGGACATCCAACACTCTCAGTTAAGATTAGTTTTCATGATTGTTGCCTCAAGACCTGAGATCATGGTGGTGGGCTTGTGATGGACACACTTTTCATGGCTGAAAGCTCTCCTGTAGAGGCTAAGCCCTCTCGATCAACAACACACCTGCCGCTAACTACGTGTGTCTACCTTAAATATCTTTACAAACTCAAAATGTGACCTCTAGCACCAAACGCTTGCTGCAGTTCTTGGTGTCAGAGGTGACACACAAGGTATCGGGTTTTAGGTGCAATTACTTTTTCATATAGGACCAAGTATGTTTGGATAGCTTTTTCCCTTGAAAACTGCCGTTTAATATTACACATTCTTGTCTAATATTATAAATGTATTGATCTGAAACGTGTAAGTGTGACAAATATGGAATAAGATACGAAATCAGAAAGGAGGCAAATATTTTTTCACAGCGCTAAGTCTGTAAATGATCTTCTTTGGCTGTAGTAGATCTTTGACTTGTTCCTTTTTTAATTGTTTGTTTAAAATTGTTTTCTCTAGGTTAAGGCGTACGGTCCAGGCCTTCAGAGCAGTGGTCTGGCTGTTGGAAAACCCACTGAATTCACAGTTGATGCCAAGCAAGGAGGAAAAGCTCCTCTGAAAATTATAGCCCAGGTATATCTGGCTTTGTATATGACCACAAATATGTTAAATATATTGCATGTACCGTATTTTTCAGAGTATGAGTCGCACTTAAAATCCTTTAATTGTGCGCCTTATGTATGAATTCTGGTTGTGCTTACTGACCTTGAACCGATTTTATGTAATACACGGCGCTCAAAATCTGTCAAAAAATGTTTTAGTACGACTTTGGTAAGCTACGAAGTCGCACCGCTTGATGGATTGTCGGAGCATCATGGTTACGTAGTCAGCAGCCTCGCGGAGTGATACGCGCTGCGCTTCAACATAATATTACTGTATTGTGTGTGGATAAGGACCCCAAAATGGCACCTGTTAAGAGACATGCTTACGAAGCGGATTTCAAACTCAAGGCTGTCAGTCACGCAGTAGAACATGAGAATAGAGCAGCTGCGAGAGATTTCAACATTAATGAATCAATGGTACGGAAGTAGAGGAAGCTAGAAGAAAGAGTTGAGTAAAGTTTGACTTATCTGACTGTTTTGTTTCGCTTAATGCGTTTTATAATCCAGTACGCCTCATGTATAAAACCAGACCTGTTCATCAACAGTGCGCCTTATGGTCCGAAAACTACCGTGTGTTAAATCTGATTGAACTAATCCCTTGTCTTCTGCACAGGATGGTGAAGTCAATTCTGTGGATGTCCAGGTTAAGGATAATGGCAACAGCACATACACCTGCACCTACACCCCACGTAAGCCTGTGAAGCAGACTGTGATGGTCTCCTGGGGAGACTGAGAGTCCATTCAGGGTGAGTATGCACTCACTTTCACTCTTGCATGCAGGGTTTGCCTTTTCTTCTCACTGAAAAGTCTCTTGAGTTTTGGTGTTTGTGCCCACAGATGAATATCGGAGCAGGCTGTCATCCAAACAAGGTGAAGGTCTCTGACCCTGGAGTGGCAAATACGGGCCTCCAAGCCTTCCAGCCGACATACTTCACTGTTGACTGCTCAGAGTCTGGTCAAGGTAAAGCTCCATAAAACTGTGTGTGTGAGAGTAAAGAGCGCAAACATATGCTCATGTCAAAGAAATATTCCAAACAACCGATATTACAGGGAAACTTATTTAACCCACCTGCTGTTTGAGGCTAAAAATGACTGTAGAGCATTACCTGCAAAGGTAACATGCTAACACAGCCTTTGTCCTCTGCCATCAGGACAAAGGCTGTTTGCGTTTAGGCTATTCCAATGACATCCTTCAGGGTCAAAGTGGATCCTTCTCAAGGCAGAGGGACCAGGACTCAGCCGCAGTGGTAAGAATACCTGTACTGCCTCACAAAGTCAGAGAGTGCTAACAAAAAACAGTCCGTTTATTTAGTTTATTGGTCTATAATACGGTCTGAATGTTTTCCGTCATACTACATGGAACAACTCTTCATAACACTTTTATGAAAATGTTTGACGAAATTGACAAGATCAAAATTCAAATCACAATGGCAAGGATTTAAAAACAAGAATAAACATGAATAAACAGGGTTGTAGTTGGTACGCGAATGTAAACAGGTCCTTTTGAGCTGTCATTTGAACTTTGCTTTTAAGTGTTTGTCAGGCAGCACAGTGGCACGGTGGTTAGCACTGTTGCCGCACAGCAAGAAAGTCCTGAGTTCAATTCCACCATCAGGCCGGGGTCTTTCTGTGTGGAGTTTGCATGTTCTCCCCGTGTTTGCGTGGGTTCCCTCCGGGTACTCCGGCTTCCTCCCACCATCCGAAGACATGCAGCTTGTGGGATAGGTTAATTGGATAATCCAAATTGTCACTAGGTGTGAATGGTTGTCTGTCCCTGTGTGTTAGCCCTGCGACAGACTGGCGACCTGTCCAGGGTGTACCCCGCCTCTCGCCCTATGACAGCTGGGATAGGCTCCAGCGCCCCTGAAAAGGATAAGCGGAAGCGAATGGATGGACGGATGGATGTTTGTCTAAGCATGAATGTTTTTACGATGGCTTTCCCCCCCACCTTGTACGGTTGCCAGTATATTGATGTTTTTATTATTTTTTTAAATGAATCTAAGCTTTTCGAGCAGATCAGAGGTGTCAGTGTATTTTCTTTGGTCTCTGTTCTGGCAGAGATAGCTGTTGGCAAAGACCAGCTTGTGCTGGTGCTTGTTTCTTCCTCCCCGTTATCACCACAGCTTTATTCAAAGAAGGTGATCTGATCTTTTGGCTCGTCTGTCCAATAGTGTAGATTATTGCAGAATTCAGATCAAATCAGGGCCCAAACTTGTGTGAGTAACTTTATGAAGGGAATAAAGGGAACTCTGCCAGCTGCCAGCTGAACTGTGTAAAACCTAAATTACAGTAGACTGGTCTCATTTTGAAGGTTATATGGGCTTATGATTATATTTAGAGATACAACTGTGTAATGTATGTTCTATGTCCTGTTTTTTAGGGGTCTTCTGTGAGGCAACAACAGACTTCACTGTGGATGCACAAATGAGTTTGCGCTCCATGTTTTGAGGGTCATGAGCTTCGCCTGGCGCTATGGCTGGGCTGAAATATTGCAGGTACAAGTGCGGAGGGTTTTTGCAGCAACGCTTACACTTACACTGATAATGGTTTTCTATAAGTCTACATGCCTGGAAACATTCTGATCAGATGCCTAAACTGAAGCAATAAAAATGCAGTCAATTTAGTAAGGATATATGTGTGACAATGAAGACCCGACAACAGCAGCGTTGCAGTTTAGCACGTTTTTATTGGCTTTCACACTGCTCCTGTAGCACACACACCACCCTCTCCTGCGGTCCCGGCAACATCTTTAACAGGGAAGACGTGATTAGATGATGGGCTCAGGTGTGTGAGTCAGCCAGTATCTGTTTTGTCTGTCTTAGGAATCTCCTTTGTTCCCAAGGAGATTGGTGAGCACCTTGTTAACATCGAGAAGAACGGCCGTCATGTTCCCAGCAGCCCAATTGCTGTTATGATCAAGCAGTCAGGGATTGGTGATGTGAGCCGTGTGTGTGTGAGTGGACGGTGGCTGACCGAGGCCAGGACTTTTCAGCCTTGAGAGTTCATCATTGATGCAGGTATATGCTCAGTGAAAGCATAAATACTGTGATATTTTTCTTTTTAAACATTCAAATAGAATATTTGTCAGTCTCATCTTGTTATATTAGGCTTCCTCTGCTTGAGCCTTTCCACTGAAGGACCCAGTTAAGTGGGCATTAACACTGAGGACCAGGAGGATGGCTGGTGACACGATGTGTTGCTTTTTGAGGTCTTTTAGCCTGTTTCACTTTGTCAGACAGGTTCTATTTAACTGATTTCTTGATTCACAAGTCTGCAATTAATCAGGCCTGAGTGTGTCTAGTAACACTGAACTGAGGTTTCCAAAATTGGTTAATCACAGTTAACTCGTCATTTAACAAGAGGGGCAATTTGTTTTTACACAGGACCAGGGGGGTTGGATAATCTTTCTCCCTAATCTATGAAATCATCATTTAAACACTGCATTTTGTATTAACTTGTCTTATCTGTGTCTAATATTAAAATGTGTTTGATGATCTGAAACATGTAAGTGTGATAAATATGCAAAACACTAGGAAACCAGGAAGGGGCAAACACCTTTTCACATCACTGTAGACGTGATTACAGAATACCTTTTACATCCTGGATTACAATAGGATATCCATCAACGGCAGATACTGGTCTCCATGACACACAGATACTGGAGTGGTCTGAGAGAAAGGAATCTGTGTCTCTGGACCAAAATGACTGTACGTGTAGTGCTGTAGAAACAATACTGCCCACAAACCTTGATGTTTCTATATGTGGAAACCTTCAAGTATGCATATCCTCCTGTAAGGGTAAAGTAATGGGACATTTGCACTTTTTGCACGTAAGCCTGTCGGTCTTAACTGGAAGTTGCACTTGAGCTGTCTTGGCATCTTTCCCTTGTTTGACTCACCAGTTTTGCCCTGAGCTGAACCGCTGCCTCCTTCTCTGTTGTGGTACTCAGCGGTGACCAAGATGCTGTAACGTGCATCTGGCTGCAGTGACTCCAGCATCACCTGCTTCTCTCCACCAGGGACCAGCACCTGCAGACAACAAACAACACTATCATCCCAACACAGTCAGAACTCATTTAAAGTTTTGGGACTTGTGGAATTTCTGGAATTCTGACACATGACAGCCGGCTGAAGCCCAGAAGAGGTGAAGATGTGATGACTACGACCCACTCACAGTGTGATCCTGGCTATCAGCTCCAGTCAATGCTGTGTAGGACACGTGATACTGGAGGACATGAGCATTGGGAGGTACCCAACTGATCACCATGCTGACGGCAGTCTCATCAGAAAGCGTGAGGCTGGTTGGGCCTCCACCAGAGCCTGCAGCAACATCATAGAAGAGATAAAGTACCACAGCTAACGACACTTAACACTCACTTTCTTCCTTTATAGGAGGAAATTATTTTGGCGGCAGAGCAAAGTGTTTTTTTTAGAAAATAAATGTAAAGTATAACAGAGAATTTGATACTTTGATTTGATACTTTAACCTCACTACATTTATTTCATAGCTCAGAGTTCTAGTTACTCAAAGATGAGAATTTAGATGTGAAATTTAACCTTTAAGTGACTAGTACTTTGAGAACTGCCATCAATTACACAATGAAGTTCATTGACGTACAGGTTATTGTATTAGTAATGCTATATTGTACATAGAGACACAATATGACAGAATATGACTGCTGCTAATGTGACTTAGGTAAATGGTTTCAGGCTCTCCCCTCCTGAGTTTGAGAAATGTTCAGGATCAGAAAATGTGTGACTCACAGGTGCTGTAGCATACGGCCACAGCTTCACTCTGAGCTCCATCTCCATAGAGTGCAGACAGTGATATCTGATGCTCCTTAAGACACAGGACAACAGTTTATTGAGACATTGTATTTTTTACTTCATAATATGTACTCCAACAATCCAATAGTTCTTCCCCACCTGTCTCAGGTCGCCTCCACTTAGTGAGGTAAGAAACATCATCATCATCTGCAGCTTCCCAGCGCACCGTGATGTCACTGTCTGAGAAATTAGTTACCCTAAGGTCAGAAGGAGGAGGCACCTTCACTAGAAGAAAAGAATAATGTGTATGGGAATTTTTTAAAAATGAGAAAGCTACATTTTGACATCTTTCATTATTAATAACATTTACAGTACTGTGCAAAAGTCGTGAGCCACACGCTGAAGTATTTCTTTGGACATTATCTGGTTTTTCCACTCCTTTTTAGTCCAGTTCTTGTACCTGACCATTTTCTGAGTAATGTTTTTTGTTTGTTTGTTTTTTGTTTGTGTAAACACTTGGCACTGACCATTGTTGGAGAATTAAAAAGCACCTAAGTCAAGGAATGTGTGTGCACATAACAGAAAACTTGGGAAAGAACCAATTTTAAATCTTTAAGCATTTTGTTACTAGCGGCCTGTCACAAAAACACATTTTGTATAGTGTATTTTTTTTTTTGTTGTTTTTTTTTAAATCTTGTGAATAAAATGTATACAAATGTGTGTGATTAATCACAATGTGTTAGTGTGTAATCACCCTGAGACATGCATGCCTGTCTGCTAGCGTCAGATCTAAAGCCATTTCTGATTTGGAGATGCAGGCTGCAGATTCTGTCCAGATTATCCCAGCTCTCGTCACTAAGCATCCAGTCTTCACTTATCAAATGTGTAAAATTCAAGGCTGGTCCTTAAAAGCTCCCAACAAGGCAAAAACTGTGAATCTAACCAAAAGTGTATTTCCTGTTTCTCCCACATATTGGATTCCACAGTTCCTACAAGTGATCAAATATACACAGTTTTTAGATCTTGGAGTCCCTTTGCACAGTGATAGAAAAACATTACCATTGGAATAACTGCCCACCCACTTGTGGTGCTGGAAAAATTGCCCTGATCTCTGCGCTTAGGCTCAGAGAGAGGTGAGATTTTAGCCTTTACAAGGAGATCACCCAGGTTTTTGTTCCTCCTGAAGGCTGCAATTGCCTTGTGATCCTGAAGCATATGTGTGTCCTGAGTGAACCTTTGAAAGTTGCTCTTGATAACTCTGACCAATTTGCAGGTGGAGGGAGAATATGTGATCACCACTGGGATGAGGGGAGAAACATCAATTGGCTTGGTCTGCAAGAATGAATTGAAACATTTTCTTAAAAAGGACCAACAGTACCCCCTAGTGGAGAGAGCTGAGAATAAAATCTTGACAGCTTCCCCCAAATCACTCTGTTGAGTGCAGATCCTGTGAAATCTCAGTAATTGGGATTTAATTATCCCTGCAAATGTGTGTTTTGGGTGAAAACTTGTTCTGAACAGTAAGGCATGTGTATCTGTAGGTTTGAAAAAGACTTTAACATCTAATTTGTGGTCATTTGGGAAATTTGGGCCCTTAAATGTAGTTGTGTCTAAAAAATCAATTGAGGATTTATTAATGGTGGATTTCAGTTTGATGGAAGCATTATGGTCATTAAATTGTCATTATTAACATTAATATGAATTATCAGTGTAAATATGCTTTTGCGAATGTCTCCTGTTGTCAGATATCCTGTTTGGATCGTCCACTTTGACTCTTCACAACGTATGTTATATTCTGTTAAATATTTAACCTGTGAGTAAAGGAAACTGATACTCACACTGAGTAAAGCGCCAACAACAGTGATGTTGTTGCACCAGAGTCATGTCTAAAGTTCTGTTCAGTGTTTCTGGTTATTGGGAGCAGAGTGTTTCCCCTACTTAAAGCAACGTGATCAGCAAGTACAGAATCAAACAGGTTTTTAATCACTGTACTAAAGGCACAGATGGGGATTGAACCCATGAGCTTTGGCAGACGAGACCAATGCCTTGCCACTTGGCCACTATGCCACACAGGCTGAGCTTTGTCCATACCGTAACATCATATTCCTCTTGAATTGTTCAATTAAATGAATTGATGAACATGTTTGTCATCTTAGTTGGTTTGAGTGCTCAAAGTAGAGAATCACTGCATAAGAATCAGTCCATTCAAAAGCAACATTCTCCAATATTCCAAAAACCCAGAGAAAGATTGCCAAATGCGAACATCATTCCAAGGAAAGCATGAAAAAATGTTGCAAGCTTGTAAAGTGTTGCCACATTTATAGTGCATCTGGTCAACACCGGCATTATTCTGTTAGAATTACTATCACCCAGTTTCAGCCAAGCTTTAGCAGTGACATTTCACTCCACAATGCTCCACAAACCATCATGGTGGTGTTAAATCATAAACAGTATATAACGCTCTATTACTCAATAAGCAATGGTGTTTTGTAAAACTTGAGTGGACTGTTATTTAATGCTTGTGTATAATTTCTGACATTATGCAGATGTACTCTTTATAAGGCTGTGGAAACCTGCAGTCAGGTGAAACTGAAGAAGTCACTTTGATGAGTGAAAAAGATGCCCAGAACAGACTTTCGGGAGAACATTGCTCCTGGACGGACTGTTGTTTCTTACAGCTAGTGTCTAGTACAGAAAGGGACTTTTTGTTTCCCTTGTCAGCTTGTATTAAAGGTATAGATGGGTATTGAATCCAAGATCTTCAGTTTACAACACTAACACCTTGCCACTTGGCCACCAGGCCACACTGTAGAACCCCAGCACCGCCATCAGGCCAAACTTTTATTGTAGAATAAATGTATCTTGGAAAGTTTGCATTCAAATCTTTTCAAGATTACTGACACCCTATTGGTTTTTGGTGATGACAGATTTAGTGAATCTTCAAAATCTTTCATCCAATTGTTTTCTAATTTTGGGTGCACGTCTGTGCCCTTTAGAATGAGTCATGTTGATTTTTGTGACCCTAGACATCCCTTTCACTCACCCTTCGTCTTTCCTTATCCAGGCTTGGGACCGGCCACGGCAGAGTTGAAGAAGGGTTTTCTTCTGCTTTATTTTTTTGTGTGAGTCTTTATGTACTTGTTCTTTTGTTTGTTTGTTTGTTTGTTTGTTTTGGGGGGGGGGGGGGGTGTACATATTTGTGAAACAGAAAATAATGACATCGCTCAAATAATCAGAACATGGAACAGTTGTTGTCCAACAGTCAAGTTTCTTGTCTGCACAAGTGTACACATGGATGAGTGTGTGCATACTCATGCACGCACACACCCACACACACATTTCTTGCACTGTGCACAGGTCATGCTCGTCTTACAATCATCATAGCACCACCACCCTCACCCTCCAAGCCTGGTTTCTTCCTGTTAAAGGGGAGTTTTCCCTTTCCACTATCACCAAGTGCTTGCTCAAAGAGCGTCATATGATTATTGTTGGGTTTTTGGGTTTGTTTGTTTTTTATTGTTACTGTAGGGTCTTTGCCTTACAACATAAAGCAGCTTGAGGTGATTGTTACTGTGATTTGGTGCTATAATATACATATACATTCTGTTTGTTTACATTGTACAGTGTGCCAACTTTTGTAATTAGTAACATAGTTATTGCCCTTATTGAGCTATAATACAAAAACAACTAAAGCTTTAAAATAAGTGTCAGTGAGCTGAAAAAACAATATTTATACCCAAAACATAGTACAGCAGAATCTAGTATAACATGGAAACACCTACCTGAAACACAGACTTTATGTATTTTAAGTACTTGAGTAAATGTTCCCACTACTATCTGCACTCACTTCCGAAGATATTTAGACTAATGAGAGAACTCTGAGCTCCTCCGCTTCATGTGAGATTCACTTTCCACTGTTTCTTTTCTTTCTTTCTTTTTTAAATCCCTCTCCATTGCATTAATGTCTTGAAATACCAGGAAACCAAGCATCTGCATCTGGAGACTTTTGACTCAAAAGGCAATAAAAACCAAAACAAATGTAAAAAAAAAAAACCAATAACAAAAAAAATGAATACAGGAAAAATTACATTTTCACAAATGTCAAACATTTTTTAATTAAAATTCCTCTTTTTTTCCTACTAAAAAGTTGTAAAAATGAGTCCAAGGGCATGATGCCGTAGCAGAGGATGTACTTCCTGAGGCAGCTGAAGAAATTCAACCTGCCAACACGGATGATGATGCAGTTCTACACTGCAATCATCGACTCCATCCTCACCTCCTCCATCACCGTGTGGTACGCTGGAGCCACTATCAGGGACAAACAGAGACTTCAGCGTGTTGTGCGCTCTGCTGAGAAGGTGATTGGCTGCAAACTCCCATCTCTGCAGGACCTGTACACCTCCAGGACACTGGGGCGTGCAGCTCGGATCACAGCTGACCCTTCTCACCCTGGACACAGTCTGTTTGACCTGCTCCCCTCAGGCAGGAGGCTCCGGTCCATTCGCACCAGAACCTCTCGCCATAAGAACAGTTTCCATAGAAGCATAGATGCATCTGAACATGTGTAGAGAATGACCGTGCCCCCAAATTGCCAAATTGGTGTCTTAACACCAAGTTTGTTTTTGTCTGTTTGGGAGCTGACACAGTCTCAATGGAGATGGGTTTTTGGGGGGGTAGCAGGAGGAGAGAAGCTGCAGAGAGGCGTGTAAGACTGCAACTCTCCTTCCTGGTCCCAACTCTGGATAGTCATATTTTTGGGGTTTAATAAATTGGTCCATATTTCTAGAAATGAGAGCTGCTCCATCCAAAGTGGGATGGATGCCGTCTCTCCTAACAAGACCAGGTTTCCTCCAGAAGGTTTGCCAATTATCTATGAAGCCCACATCGTTTTTCGGATTCTAAACTGACCGCAGGTGTGAATGTGAGTGTGGATGATTGTCTTTCTATGTTAACCCTGGACAGTTTAACTTGTACCCCTCACTTCATGGTAGCGCAATAAGTGGGAGAACACCTATTCCGACACCCATATCTTAGATTAAGCTAATAGTATTAGTGCGCTGTTATCAAAGGTTACCTGGATTATAGGTATATTCAAAACTTTACATAGAAGAGATAAGAGTGCGTGCGTATATGCTCACTTCTGACGATGATAATATGATAAGGTGTTATCTCATCTGTACTTGAAAGTACTTCAAACACCACATGCACATGCAATGTTATCTGTGTGTCTAACGATCTATAAGTGAGCAAAGACAGTGTTATAAATATTTTGAGTCATTTCTATGCCTTGAAAGTACTTACTCAGTACTTACTCAGCGCACACACAGATATTATATTCAAAATCATAACGGTCACGCCTTCGATTTCTTACCGCTACTTTTCGTACAGCATCCAGGAAATGACGTAGACTGTTTCTACTGCATCATTTGCATTTTACATTCACTCTGTGGGCACATCTCCGCTAAAATCTCATATAAACCATTTCTACAACCACCAAACACAACGAAAACAAGCCATGATTAAAAGAGCAGTTACGTAAATGCACACAAGTCCACTAAACAAACAAAACTGAACCACAAATTCATCAGACCTCATGTAACCGGATAAAGAAAGGCTGGTTATCTTCCAGAGCTATCACCGATTCCAAACACCAAGCTTCACCGCGCTCTGACTAAAATTCACTGAAAGAGCCGCAAAAGAAGACCACAAAAACCACCACAGTTATCTAGAGAATCTAAAGAACAGCACAAATTCCAAAGCATGTAAAACACAGGAGCTGTGTCAAATGTTTCACTTGATTTATACGTTATTTATACCTCGAGCACCCTTTTTCTTTCTTAATCATTTTTTTTGTTTTTTTCTCCTAATGTATTCCTTTTTGTTTACCGACTTGTATTTGTATACATGAGTTGTAAAAGATACTGCAAGCTGTGACATTTTTCCTGCCCTTTCTATAACTGCATTATTATGTATATTTGTTGTTTAGTTGTTCAACTTAAAAAAGTAAAAAAGGAAAAAAATATTGGCTCAAAAAGTATTTTTAGGCCTGTTAATAAAATTAAATAATTTCTGCTGTTTAATACCTAAAAAATTCAACTGACATGGTGTTCAATGTGTGCAAATTGGGCCTTTTTCTTCAACGTCTGGATATTTATGTGTTGGCAGTGCTGTAATTTTTCACGGTTTCACTTTAGAAACATAAAACTTTGCACAGATGATGTTTATACTGAATTTCGGGAATTAAAGGTCTGCAGCTCAGACACAAGCATTTCACTACATGTTGTACCCTGTATGATTGTGTATGTGACAAATAAAGGTTGTTTGTTTCTTTGTTTGTTGTGAAATGTGAAAAGATCTACAGATTCAGGCTTTTCCTTACCTGTGGTAGTGGCATAGAATGACGTCACTGACATTGGTTTAATATGAAAACAAACTTTCTCAAACAAAAAAAAACAAAAAAAGAAGAAGTGAGTCGGCGTGTCATCTTTACCGAGCACCATACATGTTTTGCTCCATTAAAAATTATTTTCCTTTTCAAAAATAATTCGTCTTCAGAGAAGTCAAATATATCAAATTTGCACTAATTCCACGGCCGGCAGGTGGCGCAGAGCACTTGTCGCCGGCCCCTGGCAGGTTGAAGCACAGACAGTCGATGGTTCGAGTCTCACTCGGTCAAAATCATCTCTGTCGCTTCGGCCTGCTGGGGGATTCCTGGTCTGCGCAGGGAATCCCGTTTTTTTTTCTTTTTTTTTTTCTTTTTGGGGTGTTGGGCCTTTATTTTTAAAGCTGGGACTATCTCCGTTGTCATGGCTACCAAGAACAACGCCAGCTTGGGGGAGAGCGGAGAGCCGATAAGCACAGACTCATTGATCCTTTGTCCACTTGTTTTCACAGCTGCTGCTGCTGCTGTGGGAGACGCTGGCACTTGTGTGGCTTTGCAGTTTTTGTGTGGAACAATATTGCACAAGAAACTTAATAGCTATTTTACAGACCCCCCCCCCCCAAAAAAAAACAAGTATTGCCGAACAAAAGATAAATGTCCTTTTTTGTCCTAGTTTTTGCGGCTGGTCGTTGGCGTAAGACGTATGAAGTGGCGCTCTACATCTGAGCACCCGAGTTCGAACCCCTCACGGACTCGCTGCACGACCCTTGCTTGGGGGGCGGGGCCAAGTCGCTTCTCCTTTTTCCTTTTTCCTGCTGGCCAACCCTCCGCCTGCTCTACAGCTCTCTTATTACCTTTTATTACCGGAAAATACCCATGCTTGTCAGCTCTTCATTTCTCAACTATTTGCTCCCTTATTACTCCACCTTCCACAACTTGCACTTTCTCTCTTCAGGCTACCAACTCTGGCTTCATTTTTTCACACTGTCTCCCACACTTTTACATCAAATTATTAGCACCTAATAACCACAGTGACAGAGGGACCCCAGGCTTTTTTCGGTAAGTTACATGTGTTTGTGTCCCTAACTACTGTCCTTAGCTAGGTCCTCAAATCTAGGCAGCTGAGATGACAACTGGGCTCTTCGGGGAAACTTGTTTTGTAAAGTTGGTTTAGCTAATCCGTAGAGGCCAATGAATTGACCGTGACTAAAGAAATGATGAGAAAAGCACTGGGTTGCTGTTGTTGCTCTCCGGTCACTGATGCTAGCTAAGAGGATGTAATAAAGGCAAGGTAGCAGAGATGAAAAAGGAGTGGTTGTTGATAAATAAGTGGAGAAAGAGGTGGGCAGGGAAAAAAAGCAGGTGTGAGTGTGTGAAATGTGGTGAGTATTTGAGTGTAAAAATGTGTGGTCTCCTGTGAAAGGCTGGGTGCCCGATGTGCACCTTGCGCTCTTTAAATAGAAGGATATTCCAGTTCTGCTCGCCCATCATGTGGCGACATGTGGTGGGCTAGCAGGTTTGTAACATAGAGGCCCGGGTTCGAGCCCTCGGCTCATCTGCCTCTCTATGTTTATCTGCTAGGGGAGGTCCAGGCAGGGGATCTTGGAGTGAAAATTCCAAGGGATGAACCTTGTTCAGCCTGGACTTCCCCTGATATTTATTTTCTCTGTTTTTTTCTTTTTCCTGCCAGCAACAAACAGCCCAGCCCGGTTTATGGGACCTCCTTGTTGTCATGGCTACTAACAAGTCATTGCCTGACAAAAATTATTTCCTATGTTTCCCTGTGTTTTGGTTGTTTTTTTTTTTATCTCAAATATCTTTACATATCTTGCTAGATAGAATTCCTTGAACAGGTTTACAAACGCCTTATCCTCTTTGTCACTTAAAATATCTTTACACAACTATTCTTAGATTTCTTGCAACAGCACATACACCTGCACCTACACCCACGTAAGCCTGTGAAGCACACTGTGATGGTCTCCTGGGGAGACTGAGAGTCCATTCAGGGTGAGTATGCACTCACTTTCACTCTGCATGCAGGGTTTGCCTTTTCTTCTCACTGAAAAGTCTCTAGAGTTTTTGGTGTTTGTGCCACAGATGAATATCGGAGCAGGCTGTCATCCAAACAAGGTGAAGGTCTCTGACCCTGGAGTGGCAATACGGGCTCCAAGCCTTCCAGCCAACATACT
>NW_020328383.1:0-19106 GCF_001858045.2 Oreochromis niloticus
CAATGCGCTAAAACAGAAATGGTTTACCGTACCGATTATTTTCGCCGGTAGCCGGTAACCACGTGATTGACATTTAAGAGTTTAGATCGATTGGTTGTTTGCATCACTCAACACAAGCAGAACTGCATCACTGCAGCATAAGACACATCGTCCATTCAGAGACATCTCTGTATAGTGACTGGTCTTATTCTTTAAACAGGCAAATGTTCAGCATTCAAACTACAGGTGAACAACAGTCACAGATGTTTCCCGTTGTGTCCACACCTACACAGCATGTTAACAAACCGTGAAAAAAGCACACAAAATGAACGATTGCTGGTGAGGGTTTCTATACATTAGTATGTATGAAGGGTATGTTGT
Organism: Oreochromis niloticus; assembly: GCF_001858045.2. NCBI lineage: Eukaryota > Metazoa > Chordata > Actinopteri > Cichliformes > Cichlidae > Oreochromis > Oreochromis niloticus. Next base: position 361 of record NW_020328383.1, read on the forward strand.
GACTTACCTTCTAAATTAAAAAGTGCAGTACTGGATGTCCACGATGTCCACGCATCAAAAAAATAAAATTGGCTACTTGATTTCACCCATCGCTGGTTATTTTTACAACATAACACCGCAATAAACGAGGGACAGCTGAGAAATATAACATTTGAATCCCTTTTCTCCTTTGCTCTGAGGCGTGGGGGCAAAATATCGACAAGTCCTGAACATCATTTACAGATATATTGGGTAAATGACCAGACATCTATAGAAATGTAAATCGACGCTTAATTCATTCATTTGGCTAACTTCTTTTGGACATTAAACAGGGCGCGAATAGGACACCGGAAACAAAGCTCACACAGGATTTTCCGCACCAGAACTAGCATATGCTATCGTGCACATAGTCACTTGATTCGCTAACAGAAACTAATTTAGCTAGCTTAGCACACATGTCTTGTGGGTATATGCACCTAAATGCTTTAAGTCATTGGCCGTTCTGCCAAATTGCCACCAAGCTGCAACTTTGTGAGCTGACTGTTTGGCGATTTTGTGTTTTAGACAACAAAAAGAAAGAAAAAAATCTACGATTCAGGCTTTTCCTACCTGTGTAGTGGCATAGAATGACGTCACTGACATTGGTTTAATATGAAAACAACTTTGTCAAACCAAAAAAAAACCCAAAAAAAGAAGTGATCAGCGTGTCATCTTTACCGACACCTACATGTTTTGCACACAAAAAACAAGTATTGCCGAACAAAGATAAATGTCCTTTTTTCCTACTTTCGCCGGCTGGTCGTTTGGCGTAAGACGTAAGAAGTGGCGCTTCATCTGAGCGCCGAGTTCGATCCCTCACGGACTCGCTGCCACGACCATTGCTTGGGGGCGGGGAGAAGCCAAGTCGCTTCTCCCTTTTCCTGCTCTTGCCAACTCCTCCGCCTGCTCTCACCGCACTTTTATTACCGCAAATACCCATGCTGTCAGCTCTTCATTCCTAACTATTTGCTGCTTATTATCCACCTTCCACAACTTGCAACTTTCTCTTCAGGCTACCAACTCTGCCTTCATTTTTTCACACTGTCTCCGACACTTTTACATCAAATTATTACCACCTAATAAGCACAGTGACAGAGGGACCCCAGGCTTTTTTTCTGTAAGTTACATGTGTTTGTGTCCGTAACTACCGTCCTTAGCTAGGTCCTCAATCTAGGCAGCTAAGATGACAACTGGGCTCTTCGGGGAAACTTGTTTTCTAAAGTTGGTTTAGCTAATCCGTAGAGGCCAATGAATTGACCGTGACTAAAGAAATGATGAGAAAAGCACTGGGTTGCTGTTGTTGCTCTCCGGTCACTGATGCTAGCTAAGAGGATGTAATAAAGGCAAGGTAGCAGAGATGAAAAGGAGTGGTTGTTGATAAATAAGTGGAGAAAAAGGTGGGCAGGGAAAAAAAGCAGGTGTGACTGTGTGAAATGTGAGTATTTGAGTGTAAAAATGTGTGGTCTCCTGTGAAAGGCTGGGTGCCCGATGTGCACCTTGCACTCTTTAAATACAAGGATATTCCACGTTCTGCTATGTGGTGGGCTAGCAGGTTCATAACATAGAGGCTCAGGTTCGAGCCCTCGGCTCACCTGCCTCTCTATGTTTATCTGCTAGGGGGAGGTCCAGGCAGGGATCTTGGAGTGAAAATTCTGAGGGATGAACCTTGTTCAGCCTGGACTTCCCTGATTTTGATTTTTCTCTGTTTTTTCTTTTACCTGCCAGCAACAAACGCCCAGCCTGATTTATGGGACCTCCTTCTTGTCATGGCTACCAAGGACCACTCTTCTTCTGCCAACAAGTCATTGCCTGACAAATAATTATTTCCTATGTTTCCCTATGGGGTTTTTTAATCTCCAATATCTTTACATATCTTGCTAGATAGACTTCCCTCAACAGGGTTTACAAACGCCTTATCCTCTTTGTCCACTTCAAATAACTTTAAACAACTATTCTTAGATTTCTTGCAACATCTGCTGTCCTCTTGCACAGATTACGCTTTTTAAAAACTAACAAACACTTTTTTTAACGTCAACCCATTGTTGGAACTAGATAAATAAAGCATATATAAAAGTCACTACCAAAAACTCATTGCAGCTTCGACCTTGTTATAGGAATGTTGTTTGTGGCTCAAGATGACTTGATTTCATCCATGAAGGATACATTTGATATATGTTTTCACATATTATAGACCAACAAGTTATTATAGCAGTTTAAATACGAGCGATCGGAAGCATGTGCTGATCAGCTTCAGTTTCTTCTCTGAAGTTGCTCTATTTCTCTTCAGGTTTCTCTCAGACCAAGATTGAATGTGATGACAAGGGTGATGGATGGTGTGACATGTGCTGCTGGCCCACAGAACCAGGTGAGTATGCTGTCCATGTGCTCTGCAACAATGAGGACATCCAACACTCTCAGTTAAGATTAGTTTTCATGATTGTTGCCTCAAGACCTGAGATCATGGTGGTGGGCTTGTGATGGACACACTTTTCATGGCTGAAAGCTCTCCTGTAGAGGCTAAGCCCTCTCGATCAACAACACACCTGCCGCTAACTACGTGTGTCTACCTTAAATATCTTTACAAACTCAAAATGTGACCTCTAGCACCAAACGCTTGCTGCAGTTCTTGGTGTCAGAGGTGACACACAAGGTATCGGGTTTTAGGTGCAATTACTTTTTCATATAGGACCAAGTATGTTTGGATAGCTTTTCCCCTTGAAAACTGCCGTTTAATATTACACATTCTTGTCTAATATTATAAATGTATTGATCTGAAACGTGTAAGTGTGACAAATATGGAATAAGATACGAAATCAGAAAGGAGGCAAATATTTTTCACAGCGCTAAGTCTGTAAATGATCTTCTTTGGCTGTAGTAGATCTTTGACTTGTTCCTTTTTAATTGTTTGTTTAAAATTGTTTTCTCTAGGTTAAGGCGTACGGTCCAGGCCTTCAGAGCAGTGGTCTGGCTGTTGGAAAACCCACTGAATTCACAGTTGATGCCAAGCAAGGAGGAAAAGCTCCTCTGAAAATTATAGCCCAGGTATATCTGGCTTTGTATATGACCACAAATATGTTAAATATATTGCATGTACCGTATTTTTCAGAGTATGAGTCGCACTTAAAATCCTTTAATTGTGCGCCTTATGTATGAATTCTGGTTGTGCTTACTGACCTTGAACCGATTTTATGTAATACACGGCGCTCAAAAATCTGTCAAAAAATGTTTTAGTACGACTTTGGTAAGCTACGAAGTCGCACCGCTTGATGGATTGTCGGAGCATCATGGTTACGTAGTCAGCAGCCTCGCGGAGTGATACGCGCTGCGCTTCAACATAATATTACTGTATTGTGTGTGGATAAGGACCCCAAAATGGCACCTGTTAAGAGACATGCTTACGAAGCGGATTTCAAACTCAAGGCTGTCAGTCACGCAGTAGAACATGAGAATAGAGCAGCTGCGAGAGATTTCAACATTAATGAATCAATGGTACGGAAGTAGAGGAAGCTAGAAGAAAGAGTTGAGTAAAGTTTGACTTATCTGACTGTTTTGTTTCGCTTAATGCGTTTTATAATCCAGTACGCCTCATGTATAAAACCAGACCTGTTCATCAACAGTGCGCCTTATGGTCCGAAAACTACCGTGTGTTAAATCTGATTGAACTAATCCCTTGTCTTCTGCACAGGATGGTGAAGTCAATTCTGTGGATGTCCAGGTTAAGGATAATGGCAACAGCACATACACCTGCACCTACACCCCACGTAAGCCTGTGAAGCAGACTGTGATGGTCTCCTGGGGAGACTGAGAGTCCATTCAGGGTGAGTATGCACTCACTTTCACTCTTGCATGCAGGGTTTGCCTTTTCTTCTCACTGAAAAGTCTCTTGAGTTTTGGTGTTTGTGCCCACAGATGAATATCGGAGCAGGCTGTCATCCAAACAAGGTGAAGGTCTCTGACCCTGGAGTGGCAAATACGGGCCTCCAAGCCTTCCAGCCGACATACTTCACTGTTGACTGCTCAGAGTCTGGTCAAGGTAAAGCTCCATAAAACTGTGTGTGTGAGAGTAAAGAGCGCAAACATATGCTCATGTCAAAGAATATTCCAAACAACCGATATTACAGGGAAACTTATTTAACCCACCTGCTGTTTGAGGCTAAAAATGACTGTAGAGCATTACCTGCAAAGGTAACATGCTAACACAGCCTTTGTCCTCTGCCATCAGGACAAAGGCTGTTTGCGTTTAGGCTATTCCAATGACATCCTTCAGGGTCAAAGTGGATCCTTCTCAAGGCAGAGGGACCAGGACTCAGCCGCAGTGGTAAGAATACCTGTACTGCCTCACAAAGTCAGAGAGTGCTAACAAAAAACAGTCCGTTTATTTAGTTTATTGGTCTATAATACGGTCTGAATGTTTTCCGTCATACTACATGGAACAACTCTTCATAACACTTTTATGAAAATGTTTGACGAAATTGACAAGATCAAAATTCAAATCACAATGGCAAGGATTTAAAAACAAGAATAAACATGAATAAACAGGGTTGTAGTTGGTACGCGAATGTAAACAGGTCCTTTTGAGCTGTCATTTGAACTTTGCTTTTAAGTGTTTGTCAGGCAGCACAGTGGCACGGTGGTTAGCACTGTTGCCGCACAGCAAGAAAGTCCTGAGTTCAATTCCACCATCAGGCCGGGGTCTTTCTGTGTGGAGTTTGCATGTTCTCCCCGTGTTTGCGTGGGTTCCCTCCGGGTACTCCGGCTTCCTCCCACCATCCGAAGACATGCAGCTTGTGGGGATAGGTTAATTGGATAATCCAAATTGTCACTAGGTGTGAATGGTTGTCTGTCCCTGTGTGTTAGCCCTGCGACAGACTGGCGACCTGTCCAGGGTGTACCCCGCCTCTCGCCCTATGACAGCTGGGATAGGCTCCAGCGCCCCTGAAAAGGATAAGCGGAAGCGAATGGATGGACGGATGGATGTTTGTCTAAGCATGAATGTTTTTACGATGGCTTTCCCCCCACCTTGTACGGTTGCCAGTATATTGATGTTTTTATTATTTTTTTAAATGAATCTAAGCTTTTCGAGCAGATCAGAGGTGTCAGTGTATTTTCTTTGGTCTCTGTTCTGGCAGAGATAGCTGTTGGCAAAGACCAGCTTGTGCTGGTGCTTGTTTCTTCCTCCCCGTTATCACCACAGCTTTATTCAAAGAAGGTGATCTGATCTTTTGGCTCGTCTGTCCAATAGTGTAGATTATTGCAGAATTCAGATCAAATCAGGGCCCAAACTTGTGTGAGTAACTTTATGAAGGGAATAAAGGGAACTCTGCCAGCTGCCAGCTGAACTGTGTAAAACCTAAATTACAGTAGACTGGTCTCATTTTGAAGGTTATATGGGCTTATGATTATATTTAGAGATACAACTGTGTAATGTATGTTCTATGTCCTGTTTTTTAGGGGTCTTCTGTGAGGCAACAACAGACTTCACTGTGGATGCACAAATGAGTTTGCGCTCCATGTTTTGAGGGTCATGAGCTTCGCCTGGCGCTATGGCTGGGCTGAAATATTGCAGGTACAAGTGCGGAGGGTTTTGCAGCAACGCTTACACTTACACTGATAATGGTTTTCTATAAGTCTACATGCCTGGAAACATTCTGATCAGATGCCTAAACTGAAGCAATAAAAATGCAGTCAATTTAGTAAGGATATATGTGTGACAATGAAGACCCGACAACAGCAGCGTTGCAGTTTAGCACGTTTTTATTGGCTTTCACACTGCTCCTGTAGCACACACACCACCCTCTCCTGCGGTCCGGCAACATCTTTAACAGGGAAGACGTGATTAGATGATGGGCTCAGGTGTGTGAGTCAGCCAGTATCTGTTTTGTCTGTCTTAGGAATCTCCTTTGTTCCCAAGGAGATTGGTGAGCACCTTGTTAACATCGAGAAGAACGGCCGTCATGTTCCCAGCAGCCCAATTGCTGTTATGATCAAGCAGTCAGGGATTGGTGATGTGAGCCGTGTGTGTGTGAGTGGACGGTGGCTGACCGAGGCCAGGACTTTTCAGCCTTGAGAGTTCATCATTGATGCAGGTATATGCTCAGTGAAAGCATAAATACTGTGATATTTTTCTTTTTAAACATTCAAATAGAATATTTGTCAGTCTCATCTTGTTATATTAGGCTTCCTCTGCTTGAGCCTTTCCACTGAAGGACCCAGTTAAGTGGGCATTAACACTGAGGACCAGGAGGATGGCTGGTGACACGATGTGTTGCTTTTTGAGGTCTTTTAGCCTGTTTCACTTTGTCAGACAGGTTCTATTTAACTGATTTCTTGATTCACAAGTCTGCAATTAATCAGGCCTGAGTGTGTCTAGTAACACTGAACTGAGGTTTCCAAAATTGGTTAATCACAGTTAACTCGTCATTTAACAAGAGGGGCAATTTGTTTTTACACAGGACCAGGGGGTTGGATAATCTTTCTCCCTAATCTATGAAATCATCATTTAAACACTGCATTTTGTATTAACTTGTCTTATCTGTGTCTAATATTAAAATGTGTTTGATGATCTGAAACATGTAAGTGTGATAAATATGCAAAACACTAGGAAACCAGGAAGGGGGCAAACACCTTTTCACATCACTGTAGACGTGATTACAGAATACCTTTTACATCCTGGATTACAATAGGATATCCATCAACGGCAGATACTGGTCTCCATGACACACAGATACTGGAGTGGTCTGAGAGAAAGGAATCTGTGTCTCTGGACCAAAATGACTGTACGTGTAGTGCTGTAGAAACAATACTGCCCACAAACCTTGATGTTTCTATATGTGGAAACCTTCAAGTATGCATATCCTCCTGTAAGGGTAAAGTAATGGACATTTGCACTTTTTGCACGTAAGCCTGTCGGTCTTAACTGGAAGTTGCACTTGAGCTGTCTTGGCATCTTTCCCTTGTTTGACTCACCAGTTTTGCCCTGAGCTGAACCGCTGCCTCCTTCTCTGTTGTGGTACTCAGCGGTGACCAAGATGCTGTAACGTGCATCTGGCTGCAGTGACTCCAGCATCACCTGCTTCTCTCCACCAGGGACCAGCACCTGCAGACAACAAACAACACTATCATCCCAACACAGTCAGAACTCATTTAAAGTTTTGGGACTTGTGGAATTTCTGGAATTCTGACACATGACAGCCGGCTGAAGCCCAGAAGAGGTGAAGATGTGATGACTACGACCCACTCACAGTGTGATCCTGGCTATCAGCTCCAGTCAATGCTGTGTAGGACACGTGATACTGGAGGACATGAGCATTGGGAGGTACCCAACTGATCACCATGCTGACGGCAGTCTCATCAGAAAGCGTGAGGCTGGTTGGGCCTCCACCAGAGCCTGCAGCAACATCATAGAAGAGATAAAGTACCACAGCTAACGACACTTAACACTCACTTTCTTCCTTTATAGGAGGAAATTATTTTGGCGGCAGAGCAAAGTGTTTTTTTAGAAAATAAATGTAAAGTATAACAGAGAATTTGATACTTTGATTTGATACTTTAACCTCACTACATTTATTTCATAGCTCAGAGTTCTAGTTACTCAAAGATGAGAATTTAGATGTGAAATTTAACCTTTAAGTGACTAGTACTTTGAGAACTGCCATCAATTACACAATGAAGTTCATTGACGTACAGGTTATTGTATTAGTAATGCTATATTGTACATAGAGACACAATATGACAGAATATGACTGCTGCTAATGTGACTTAGGTAAATGGTTTCAGGCTCTCCCCTCCTGAGTTTGAGAAATGTTCAGGATCAGAAAATGTGTGACTCACAGGTGCTGTAGCATACGGCCACAGCTTCACTCTGAGCTCCATCTCCATAGAGTGCAGACAGTGATATCTGATGCTCCTTAAGACACAGGACAACAGTTTATTGAGACATTGTATTTTTACTTCATAATATGTACTCCAACAATCCAATAGTTCTTCCCCACCTGTCTCAGGTCGCCTCCACTTAGTGAGGTAAGAAACATCATCATCATCTGCAGCTTCCCAGCGCACCGTGATGTCACTGTCTGAGAAATTAGTTACCCTAAGGTCAGAAGGAGGAGGCACCTTCACTAGAAGAAAAGAATAATGTGTATGGGAATTTTTTAAAAATGAGAAAGCTACATTTTGACATCTTTCATTATTAATAACATTTACAGTACTGTGCAAAAGTCGTGAGCCACACGCTGAAGTATTTCTTTGGACATTATCTGGTTTTTCCACTCCTTTTTAGTCCAGTTCTTGTACCTGACCATTTTCTGAGTAATGTTTTTTGTTTGTTTGTTTTTGTTTGTGTAAACACTTGGCACTGACCATTGTTGGAGAATTAAAAAGCACCTAAGTCAAGGAATGTGTGTGCACATAACAGAAAACTTGGGAAAGAACCAATTTTAAATCTTTAAGCATTTTGTTACTAGCGGCCTGTCACAAAAACACATTTTGTATAGTGTATTTTTTTTTTGTTGTTTTTTTTTAAAATCTTGTGAATAAAATGTATACAAATGTGTGTGATTAATCACAATGTGTTAGTGTGTAATCACCCTGAGACATGCATGCCTGTCTGCTAGCGTCAGATCTAAAGCCATTTCTGATTTGGAGATGCAGGCTGCAGATTCTGTCCAGATTATCCCAGCTCTCGTCACTAAGCATCCAGTCTTCACTTATCAAATGTGTAAAATTCAAGGCTGGTCCTTAAAAGCTCCCAACAAGGCAAAAACTGTGAATCTAACCAAAAGTGTATTTCCTGTTTCTCCCACATATTGGATTCCACAGTTCCTACAAGTGATCAAATATACACAGTTTTTAGATCTTGGAGTCCCTTTGCACAGTGATAGAAAAACATTACCATTGGAATAACTGCCCACCCACTTGTGGTGCTGGAAAAATTGCCCTGATCTCTGCGCTTAGGCTCAGAGAGAGGTGAGATTTTAGCCTTTACAAGGAGATCACCCAGGTTTTTGTTCCTCCTGAAGGCTGCAATTGCCTTGTGATCCTGAAGCATATGTGTGTCCTGAGTGAACCTTTGAAAGTTGCTCTTGATAACTCTGACCAATTTGCAGGTGGAGGGAGAATATGTGATCACCACTGGGATGAGGGGAGAAACATCAATTGGCTTGGTCTGCAAGAATGAATTGAAACATTTTCTTAAAAAGGACCAACAGTACCCCTAGTGGAGAGAGCTGAGAATAAAATCTTGACAGCTTCCCCCAAATCACTCTGTTGAGTGCAGATCCTGTGAAATCTCAGTAATTGGGATTTAATTATCCCTGCAAATGTGTGTTTTGGGTGAAAACTTGTTCTGAACAGTAAGGCATGTGTATCTGTAGGTTTGAAAAAGACTTTAACATCTAATTTGTGGTCATTTGGGAAATTTGGGCCCTTAAATGTAGTTGTGTCTAAAAAATCAATTGAGGATTTATTAATGGTGGATTTCAGTTTGATGGAAGCATTATGGTCATTAAATTGTCATTATTAACATTAATATGAATTATCAGTGTAAATATGCTTTTGCGAATGTCTCCTGTTGTCAGATATCCTGTTTGGATCGTCCACTTTGACTCTTCACAACGTATGTTATATTCTGTTAAATATTTAACCTGTGAGTAAAGGAAACTGATACTCACACTGAGTAAAGCGCCAACAACAGTGATGTTGTTGCACCAGAGTCATGTCTAAAGTTCTGTTCAGTGTTTCTGGTTATTGGGAGCAGAGTGTTTCCCCTACTTAAAGCAACGTGATCAGCAAGTACAGAATCAAACAGGTTTTTAATCACTGTACTAAAGGCACAGATGGGGATTGAACCCATGAGCTTTGGCAGACGAGACCAATGCCTTGCCACTTGGCCACTATGCCACACAGGCTGAGCTTTGTCCATACCGTAACATCATATTCCTCTTGAATTGTTCAATTAAATGAATTGATGAACATGTTTGTCATCTTAGTTGGTTTGAGTGCTCAAAGTAGAGAATCACTGCATAAGAATCAGTCCATTCAAAAGCAACATTCTCCAATATTCCAAAAACCCAGAGAAAGATTGCCAAATGCGAACATCATTCCAAGGAAAGCATGAAAAAATGTTGCAAGCTTGTAAAGTGTTGCCACATTTATAGTGCATCTGGTCAACACCGGCATTATTCTGTTAGAATTACTATCACCCAGTTTCAGCCAAGCTTTAGCAGTGACATTTCACTCCACAATGCTCCACAAACCATCATGGTGGTGTTAAATCATAAACAGTATATAACGCTCTATTACTCAATAAGCAATGGTGTTTTGTAAAACTTGAGTGGACTGTTATTTTTATGCTTGTGTATAATTTCTGACATTATGCAGATGTACTCTTTATAAGGCTGTGGAAACCTGCAGTCAGGTGAAACTGAAGAAGTCACTTTGATGAGTGAAAAAGATGCCCAGAACAGACTTTCGGGAGAACATTGCTCCTGGACGGACTGTTGTTTCTTACAGCTAGTGTCTAGTACAGAAAGGGACTTTTTGTTTCCCTTGTCAGCTTGTATTAAAGGTATAGATGGGTATTGAATCCAAGATCTTCAGTTTACAACACTAACACCTTGCCACTTGGCCACCAGGCCACACTGTAGAACCCCAGCACCGCCATCAGGCCAAACTTTTATTGTAGAATAAATGTATCTTGGAAAGTTTGCATTCAAATCTTTTCAAGATTACTGACACCCTATTGGTTTTTGGTGATGACAGATTTAGTGAATCTTCAAAATCTTTCATCCAATTGTTTTCTAATTTTGGGTGCACGTCTGTGCCCTTTAGAATGAGTCATGTTGATTTTTGTGACCCTAGACATCCCTTTCACTCACCCTTCGTCTTTCCTTATCCAGGCTTGGGACCGGCCACGGCAGAGTTGAAGAAGGGTTTTCTTCTGCTTTATTTTTTTGTGTGAGTCTTTATGTACTTGTTCTTTTTGTTTGTTTGTTTGTTTGTTTGTTTTGGGGGGGGGGGGGGGTGTACATATTTGTGAAACAGAAAATAATGACATCGCTCAAATAATCAGAACATGGAACAGTTGTTGTCCAACAGTCAAGTTTCTTGTCTGCACAAGTGTACACATGGATGAGTGTGTGCATACTCATGCACGCACACACCCACACACACATTTCTTGCACTGTGCACAGGTCATGCTCGTCTTACAATCATCATAGCACCACCACCCTCACCCTCCAAGCCTGGTTTCTTCCTGTTAAAGGGGAGTTTTCCCTTTCCACTATCACCAAGTGCTTGCTCAAAGAGCGTCATATGATTATTGTTGGGTTTTTGGGTTTGTTTGTTTTTTATTGTTACTGTAGGGTCTTTGCCTTACAACATAAAGCAGCTTGAGGTGATTGTTACTGTGATTTGGTGCTATAATATACATATACATTCTGTTTGTTTACATTGTACAGTGTGCCAACTTTTTGTAATTAGTAACATAGTTATTGCCCTTATTGAGCTATAATACAAAAACAACTAAAGCTTTAAAATAAGTGTCAGTGAGCTGAAAAAACAATATTTATACCCAAAACATAGTACAGCAGAATCTAGTATAACATGGAAACACCTACCTGAAACACAGACTTTATGTATTTTAAGTACTTGAGTAAATGTTCCCACTACTATCTGCACTCACTTCCGAAGATATTTAGACTAATGAGAGAACTCTGAGCTCCTCCGCTTCATGTGAGATTCACTTTCCACTGTTTCTTTTCTTTCTTTCTTTTTTAAATCCCTCTCCATTGCATTAATGTCTTGAAATACCAGGAAACCAAGCATCTGCATCTGGAGACTTTTGACTCAAAAGGCAATAAAAACCAAAACAAATGTAAAAAAAAAAAAACCAATAACAAAAAAAAATGAATACAGGAAAAATTACATTTTCACAAATGTCAAACATTTTTTAATTAAAATTCCTCTTTTTTTCCTACTAAAAAGTTGTAAAAATGAGTCCAAGGGCATGATGCCGTAGCAGAGGATGTACTTCCTGAGGCAGCTGAAGAAATTCAACCTGCCAACACGGATGATGATGCAGTTCTACACTGCAATCATCGACTCCATCCTCACCTCCTCCATCACCGTGTGGTACGCTGGAGCCACTATCAGGGACAAACAGAGACTTCAGCGTGTTGTGCGCTCTGCTGAGAAGGTGATTGGCTGCAAACTCCCATCTCTGCAGGACCTGTACACCTCCAGGACACTGGGGCGTGCAGCTCGGATCACAGCTGACCCTTCTCACCCTGGACACAGTCTGTTTGACCTGCTCCCCTCAGGCAGGAGGCTCCGGTCCATTCGCACCAGAACCTCTCGCCATAAGAACAGTTTCCATAGAAGCATAGATGCATCTGAACATGTGTAGAGAATGACCGTGCCCCCAAATTGCCAAATTGGTGTCTTAACACCAAGTTTGTTTTTTGTCTGTTTGGGAGCTGACACAGTCTCAATGGAGATGGGTTTTTGGGGGGTAGCAGGAGGAGAGAAGCTGCAGAGAGGCGTGTAAGACTGCAACTCTCCTTCCTGGTCCCAACTCTGGATAGTCATATTTTTGGGGGTTTAATAAATTGGTCCATATTTCTAGAAATGAGAGCTGCTCCATCCAAAGTGGGATGGATGCCGTCTCTCCTAACAAGACCAGGTTTCCTCCAGAAGGTTTGCCAATTATCTATGAAGCCCACATCGTTTTTCGGATTCTAAACTGACCGCAGGTGTGAATGTGAGTGTGGATGATTGTCTTTCTATGTTAACCCTGGACAGTTTAACTTGTACCCCTCACTTCATGGTAGCGCAATAAGTGGGAGAACACCTATTCCGACACCCATATCTTAGATTAAGCTAATAGTATTAGTGCGCTGTTATCAAAGGTTACCTGGATTATAGGTATATTCAAAACTTTACATAGAAGAGATAAGAGTGCGTGCGTATATGCTCACTTCTGACGATGATAATATGATAAGGTGTTATCTCATCTGTACTTGAAAGTACTTCAAACACCACATGCACATGCAATGTTATCTGTGTGTCTAACGATCTATAAGTGAGCAAAGACAGTGTTATAAATATTTTGAGTCATTTCTATGCCTTGAAAGTACTTACTCAGTACTTACTCAGCGCACACACAGATATTATATTCAAAATCATAACGGTCACGCCTTCGATTTCTTACCGCTACTTTTCGTACAGCATCCAGGAAATGACGTAGACTGTTTCTACTGCATCATTTGCATTTTACATTCACTCTGTGGGCACATCTCCGCTAAAATCTCATATAAACCATTTCTACAACCACCAAACACAACGAAAACAAGCCATGATTAAAAGAGCAGTTACGTAAATGCACACAAGTCCACTAAACAAACAAAACTGAACCACAAATTCATCAGACCTCATGTAACCGGATAAAGAAAGGCTGGTTATCTTCCAGAGCTATCACCGATTCCAAACACCAAGCTTCACCGCGCTCTGACTAAAATTCACTGAAAGAGCCGCAAAAGAAGACCACAAAAACCACCACAGTTATCTAGAGAATCTAAAGAACAGCACAAATTCCAAAGCATGTAAAACACAGGAGCTGTGTCAAATGTTTCACTTGATTTATACGTTATTTATACCTCGAGCACCCTTTTTTCTTTCTTAATCATTTTTTTTGTTTTTTTTCTCCTAATGTATTCCTTTTTTGTTTACCGACTTGTATTTGTATACATGAGTTGTAAAAGATACTGCAAGCTGTGACATTTTTCCTGCCCTTTCTATAACTGCATTATTATGTATATTTGTTGTTTAGTTGTTCAACTTAAAAAAGTAAAAAAGGAAAAAAATATTGGCTCAAAAAGTATTTTTAGGCCTGTTAATAAAATTAAATAATTTCTGCTGTTTAATACCTAAAAAATTCAACTGACATGGTGTTCAATGTGTGCAAAATTGGGCCTTTTTCTTCAACGTCTGGATATTTATGTGTTGGCAGTGCTGTAATTTTTCACGGTTTCACTTTAGAAACATAAAACTTTGCACAGATGATGTTTATACTGAATTTCGGGAATTAAAGGTCTGCAGCTCAGACACAAGCATTTCACTACATGTTGTACCCTGTATGATTGTGTATGTGACAAATAAAGGTTGTTTGTTTCTTTGTTTGTTGTGAAATGTGAAAAGATCTACAGATTCAGGCTTTTCCTTACCTGTGGTAGTGGCATAGAATGACGTCACTGACATTGGTTTAATATGAAAACAAACTTTCTCAAACAAAAAAAAAACAAAAAAAGAAGAAGTGAGTCGGCGTGTCATCTTTACCGAGCACCATACATGTTTTGCCTCCCATTAAAATTATTATTTTTCCTTTTCAAAAATAATTCGTCTTCAGAGAAGTCAAATATATCAAATTTGCACTAATTCCACGGCCCGGCAGGTGGCGCAGAGCACTTGTCGCCGGCCCCTGGCAGGTTGAAGCACAGACAGTCGATGGTTCGAGTCTCACTCGGTCAAAATCATCTCTGTCGCTTCGGCCTGCTAGGGGGATTCCTGGTCTGCGCAGGGAATCCCGTTTTTTTTTCTTTCTTTTTTTTCTTTTTTGGGGTGTTGGGGCCTTTATTTTTAAAGCTGGGACTATCTCCGTTGTCATGGCTACCAAGAACAACGCCAGCTTGGGGGAGAGCGGAGAGCCGATAAGCACAGACTCATTGATCCTTTGTCCACTTTGTTTTCACAGCTGCTGCTGCTGCTGTGGGAGACGCTGGCACTTGTGTGGCTTTGCAGTTTTTGTGTGGAACAATATTGCACAAGAAACTTAATAGCTATTTTACAGAACCCCCCCCCCCCAAAAAAAAACAAGTATTGCCGAACAAAAGATAAATGTCCTTTTTTGTCCTAGTTTTTGCGGCTGGTCGTTGGCGTAAGACGTATGAAGTGGCGCTCTACATCTGAGCACCCGAGTTCGAACCCCTCACGGACTCGCTGCCACGACCCTTGCTTGGGGGCGGGGAGAAGCCAAGTCGCTTCTCCTTTTTCCTTTTTCCTGCTGGCCAACCCTCCGCCTGCTCTACAGCTCTCTTATTACCTTTTATTACCGGAAAATACCCATGCTTGTCAGCTCTTCATTTCTCAACTATTTGCTCCCTTATTACTCCACCTTCCACAACTTGCACTTTCTCTCTTCAGGCTACCAACTCTGGCTTCATTTTTTCACACTGTCTCCCACACTTTTACATCAAATTATTAGCACCTAATAACCACAGTGACAGAGGGACCCCAGGCTTTTTTTCGGTAAGTTACATGTGTTTGTGTCCCTAACTACTGTCCTTAGCTAGGTCCTCAAATCTAGGCAGCTGAGATGACAACTGGGCTCTTCGGGGAAACTTGTTTTGTAAAGTTGGTTTAGCTAATCCGTAGAGGCCAATGAATTGACCGTGACTAAAGAAATGATGAGAAAAGCACTGGGTTGCTGTTGTTGCTCTCCGGTCACTGATGCTAGCTAAGAGGATGTAATAAAGGCAAGGTAGCAGAGATGAAAAAGGAGTGGTTGTTGATAAATAAGTGGAGAAAGAGGTGGGCAGGGAAAAAAAGCAGGTGTGAGTGTGTGAAATGTGGTGAGTATTTGAGTGTAAAAATGTGTGGTCTCCTGTGAAAGGCTGGGTGCCCGATGTGCACCTTGCGCTCTTTAAATAGAAGGATATTCCACGTTCTGCTCGCCCATCATGTGGCGACATGTGGTGGGCTAGCAGGTTTGTAACATAGAGGCCCGGGTTCGAGCCCTCGGCTCATCTGCCTCTCTATGTTTATCTGCTAGGGGGAGGTCCAGGCAGGGATCTTGGAGTGAAAATTCCAAGGGATGAACCTTGTTCAGCCTGGACTTCCCCTGATATTTATTTTCTCTGTTTTTTTCTTTTTCCTGCCAGCAACAAACAGCCCAGCCCGGTTTATGGGACCTCCTTGTTGTCATGGCTACTAACAAGTCATTGCCTGACAAAAAATTATTTCCTATGTTTCCCTGTGTTTTGGTTGTTTTTTTTTTTATCTCAAATATCTTTACATATCTTGCTAGATAGAATTCCTTGAACAGGGTTTACAAACGCCTTATCCTCTTTGTCCACTTAAAATATCTTTACACAACTATTCTTAGATTTCTTGCAACAGCACATACACCTGCACCTACACCCCACGTAAGCCTGTGAAGCACACTGTGATGGTCTCCTGGGGAGACTGAGAGTCCATTCAGGGTGAGTATGCACTCACTTTCACTCTTGCATGCAGGGTTTGCCTTTTCTTCTCACTGAAAAGTCTCTAGAGTTTTGGTGTTTGTGCCCACAGATGAATATCGGAGCAGGCTGTCATCCAAACAAGGTGAAGGTCTCTGACCCTGGAGTGGCAAATACGGGCCTCCAAGCCTTCCAGCCAACATACTTCACTGTTGACTGCTCAGAGTCTGGTCAAGGTAAAGCTCCATAAAACTGTGTGTGTGAGAGTAAAGAGCGCAAACATATGCTCATGTCAAAGAAATATTCCAAACAACAGATATTACAGGGAAACTTATTTAACCCACCTGCTGTTTGAGGCTAAAATGACTGTAGAGCATTACCTGCAAAGGTAACATGCTAACACAGCCTTTGTCCTCTGCCATCAGACAAAGGCTGTTTGCGTTTAGGCTATTCCAATGACATCCTTCAGGGTCAAAGTGGATCCTTCTCAAGGCAGAGGGACCAGGACTCAGCCGCAGTGGTAAGAATACCTGTACTGCCTCACAAAGTCAGAGAGTGCTAACAAAAACAGTCCGTTTATTTAGTTTATTGGTCTATAATACGGTCTGAATGTTTTCCGTCATACTACGTGGAACAACTCTTCATAACACTTTTATGAAAATGTTTGACGAAATTGACAAGATCAAAATTCAAATCACAATGGCAAGGATTTAAAAACAAGAATAAACATGAATAAACAGGGTTATAGTTGGTACGCGAATGTAAACAGGTCCTTTTGAGCTGTCATTTGAACTGTGTACCAGTCAAAGCAGTAGTAGCAGCAGGCTGTGAATGACTTTGAAATCATCAGCAACCACACCAACACACACTGTTAAATATACACCTGTGCAAAGGCGAGAGAAGAATGCTCACACATGCGGGCGTGGATTGTAGTTACTTTGTAGTTACTTTGTATTATGTGGGTTCTTATAAGACAAGGAAGCGTTCTTCTGGCTGTTATGCATCATATTAAATGGGAGAATGTGGATCGCTTCCCTTTCCCGT
This sequence comes from Oreochromis niloticus, assembly GCF_001858045.2. Taxonomy (NCBI): domain Eukaryota; kingdom Metazoa; phylum Chordata; class Actinopteri; order Cichliformes; family Cichlidae; genus Oreochromis; species Oreochromis niloticus. Next base: position 17,655 of record NW_020328383.1, read on the forward strand.
GACAGGGTCCCCTGGGAGTTGCGTGACCTACGGTGGAGATCACATTCCCAAGAGCCCTTTCAGTGGCAGCGTGGCAGCCATGCTGGACCTTAGCAAGGTCAAGGTGACAGGCCTGGAGACAGTATGTACCTCTGTCATTGTTCTTCTTGTACATCCACACCTTCTGACACCAAGCTCAGGCTACATAAAGCCTAGTGATAACCTATGAAACCATCATTTGCTTTTAAATGTTTGTCTAAGCATGAATGTTTTTACGATGGCTTTCCCCCCCACCTTGTACGGTTGCCAGTATATTGATGTTTTCATTTAATTTTTTAAAATGAATCTAAGCTTTTCGAGCAGATCAGAGGTGTCAGTGTATTTTCTTTGGTCTCTGTTCTGGCAGAGATAGCTGTTGGCAAAGACAGCTCGTGCTGGTGCTTGTTTCTTCCTCCCCATTATCACCACAGCTTTATTCAAGAAGGTGATCTGATCTTTGGCTCGTCTGTCCAATAGTGTAGATTTCTGGTGAGTATCAGCTGCGCTGGATGTAAATCGGGCCATCCAGCTCGGTACTGATCCGACGCCACTTGTGCCAAAAATCCGGACAAATGTCGTTTGATCATGGAGCAAATCTGAGCCAAATAGACTGATCATTTTTTTCACATGGCGTCTCATCAGAGGAAACTTTTCCTTTTCCAAGTTCCTGTAGAACTGTCAGAAAAATCCTGGAAGCGCTGTCTGAATTCTGTTTCGAGACATGTAATCACAGACACATATTTCCCTTTTTTAGCAGAAAGGTTGGCCTGTGGATAAGCAGTTGTGATCTTGGACAGTGTGGGGAACTGCACAACGTTGAAGTTGTGCAGTTGTGTCTTAAAGAGATTGACCTTCACACAAAATGCTTTCATGTGCGCATAAAGTTGTGGTACAAGCTGCTCTTTCCCTTGTAGGCTCTTGTTCAGGGTGGTTAAATGATCAGCAAGATCAACTAAAAATGCAAGGTCTGCCAACCATAGAGGGTCATTCAGCTCATGAAGAGGTCGGTCCTTCTCTTTCAAAAATGGTCAATTTCTGACCTCAGGGAGTAAAGACGCTTCAGCACGGCGCCGCGGCTTAGCCAGCGCGCCTCCGAGTGGTAGAGTAGATCCCCATATTCAGCATCCACTTCAGAAAGGAAAGCCTGAAATTCTCTGTGCTACAGTCCTCTGCTCGAATTATGTTGACACTTTTTACAATAGTGTTCATTACATCTCCAAGATTGACTGTCTTGGCACAAAGGGCTTCTTGGTGAACAGTACGGTGCATTTTAACAGCCTCACCTCCAGCCTCTTTCACCTCAGCGCACATCATAGACGCCATTCCTTTGTGTGCACCTGCCATAGCTGGAGCCCCGTCTGTTGTATCTGCACACAGCTTGTCCCATTTAAGTCCCATTTTGTCAGTTGAGTCTGACACAGCTTCAAAAGTATC
>NW_020328384.1:0-16694 GCF_001858045.2 Oreochromis niloticus
TAGCTAAGAGGATGTAATAAGGCAAGTAGCAGAGATGAAAGGAGTGGTTGTTGATAAATAGTGGAGAAAAAGGTGGCAGGGAAAAAAGCAGGTGTGAGTGTGTGAAATGTGAGTATTGAGTGTAAAAATGTGTGGTCTCCTGCGAAAGGTGGGTGCCGATGTGCACCTTGCCGCTCTTTAAATACAAGGATATTCCACGTTCTGCTATGTGTGGGCTAGCAGTTCATAACATAGAGGCTCAGGTTCGAGCCTCGGCTCACCTGCCTCTCTATGTTATCTGCTAGGGGGGTCCCAGGCAGGGATCTTGGAGTGAAAATTCCGAGGGATGAACCTTGTTCAGCTGACTTCCCCTGATTTTGATTTTTCTCTGTTTTTCTTTTACCTGCCAGCAACAAACAGCCCAGCCTGATTTATGGACCTCCTTCTTGTCATGGCTACCAAGCCACTCTTCTTCTGCCAACAAGTCATTGCCTGACAAATAATTATTTCCTATGTTTCCCTATGGGTTTTTTAATCTCCAATATCTTTACATATCTTGCTAGATAGACTTCCCTCAACAGGGTTTACAAACGCCTTATCCTCTTTGTCCACTTCAAATAACTTTAAACAACTATTCTTAGATTTCTTGCAACATCTGCTGTCCTCTTGCACAGATTACGCTTTTTAAAAAACTAACAAACACTTTTTTTAACGTCAACCCATTGTTGGAACTAGATAAATAAAGCATATTAAAAGTCACTACCAAAAACTCATTGCAGCTTCGACCTTGTTATAGGAATGTTGTTTTGTGGCTCAAGATGACTTGATTTCATCCATGAAGGATACATTTGATATATGTTTCACATATTATAGACAACATTTTATAGCAGTTAAATACGACGATCGAAGCATGTGCTGATCAGCTTCAGTTCTTCTCTGAAGTTGCTCTATTCTCTTCAGTTTCTCTCAGACCAAGATTGAATGTGATGACAAGGTGATGGATGTTACATGTGCGCTGGCCCACAGAACCAGTGAGTATGCTCCATGTGCTCTGCAACAATGAGGACATCCAACACTCTCAGTTAAGATTATTTTCATGATTTGCCTCAAGACTGAGATCATGGTGGTGGGCTTGTGGACACACTTTCATGCTGAAAGCTCTCCTGTAGAGGCTAAGCCCTCTCGATCAACAACACCTGCCGCTAACTACGTGTTCTACCTTAAATATCTTTACAAACTCAAATGTGACCTCTAGCACCAAACGTTGCTGCATTCTTGGTGTCAGAGTGACACACAAGGTATCGGTTTAGGTGCAATTACTTTTTCATATAGACAAGTATGTTTGGATAGCTTTTCCCCTTGAAAACTGCCGTTTAATATAACATTCTTGTCTAATATTAAATGTATTGATCGAAACGTGTAAGTGTGACAAATATGGAATAAGATACGAATCAAAAGGAGGCAAATATTTTTCACAGCGCTAAGTCTGTAAATGATCTTCTTTGGCTGTAGTAGATCTTGACTTGTTCCTTTTTAATTGTTTGTTAAAATGTTTTCTCTAGTTAAGGCGTACGGTCCAGGCCTTCAAGCAGTGGTCTGGCTGTTGGAAAACCCACTGAATTCACAGTTGATGCCAAGCAAGGAGGAAAAGCTCCTCTGAAAATTATAGCCCAGGTATATCTGGCTTGTATAGACCACAAATATGTTAAATATATTGCATGTACCGTATTTTCAGAGTATGAGTCGCACTTAAAATCCTTTAATTGTGCGCCTTATGTATGAATCTGGTTGTGCTTACTGACCTTGAACCGATTTATGTAATACACGGCGCTCAAAAATCTGTCAAAAAATGTTTAGTACGACTTTGGTAAGCTACGAAGTCGCACCGCTTGATGGATTGTCGGAGCATCATGGTTACGTAGTCAGCAGCCTCGCGGAGTGATACGCGCTGCGCTTCAACATAATATTACTGTATTGTGTGGATAAGGACCCCAAAATGGCACCTGTTAAGAGACATGCTTACGAAGCGGATTTCAAACTCAAGGCTGTCAGTCACGCAGTAGAACATGAGAATAGAGCAGCTGCGAGAGATTTCAACATTAATGAATCAATGGTACGGAAGTAGAGGAAGCTAGAAGAAAGAGTTGAGTAAAGTTTGACTTATCTGACTGTTTTGTTTCGCTTAATGCGTTTTATAATCCAGTACGCCTCATGTATAAAACCAGACCTGTTCATCAACAGTGCGCCTTATGGTCCGAAACTACGGTGTGTTAAATCTGATTGAACTAATCCTTGTCTCTGCACAGGATGGTGAAGTCAATTCTGTGGATGTCCAGGTTAAGGATAATGGCAACAGCACATACACCTGCACCTACACCCCACGTAAGCCTGTGAAGCAGACTGTGATGTCTCCTGGGGAGACTGAGAGTCCATTCAGGGTGAGTATGCACTCACTTTCACTCTTGCATGCAGGGTTGCCTTTCTTCTCACTGAAAAGTCTCTTGAGTTTTGGTGTTTGTGCCCACAGATGAATATCGGAGCAGGCTGTCATCCAAACAAGGTGAAGGTCTCTGACCCTGGAGTGGCAAATACGGGCCTCCAAGCCTTCCAGCCAACATACTTCACTGTTGACTGCTCAGAGTCTGGTCAAGGTAAAGCTCCATAAAACTGTGTGTGTGAGAGTAAAGAGCGCAAACATATGCTCATGTCAAAGAAATATTCCAAACAACCGATATTACAGGGAACTTATTTAACCCACCTGCTGTTTGAGGCTAAAAATGACTGTAGAGCATTACCTGCAAAGGTAACATGCTAACACAGCCTTTGTCCTCTGCCATCAGGACAAAGGCTGTTTGCGTTTAGGCTATTCCAATGACATCCTTCAGGGTCAAAGTGGATCCTTCTCAAGGCAGAGGGACCAGGACTCAGCCGCAGTGGTAAGAATACCTGTACTGCCTCACAAAGTCAGAGAGTGCTAACAAAAAACAGTCCGTTTATTTAGTTTATTGGTCTATAATACGGTCTGAATGTTTTCCGTCATACTACATGGAACAACTCTTCATAACACTTTATGAAAATGTTTGACGAAATTGACAAGATCAAAATTCAAATCACAATGGCAAGGATTTAAAAACAAGAATAAACATGAATAAACAGGGTTGTAGTGGTACGCGAATGTAAACAGGTCCTTTTGAGCTGTCATTTGAACTTTGCTTTTAAGTGTTTGTCAGGCAGCACAGTGGCACGGTGGTTAGCACTGTTGCCGCACAGCAAGAAAGTCCTGAGTTCAATTCCACCATCAGGCCGGGGTCTTTCTGTGTGGAGTTTGCATGTTCCCCGTGTTTGCGTGGGTTCCCTCCGGGTACTCCGCTTCCTCCCACCATCCGAAGACATGCAGCTTGTGGGATAGGTTAATTGGATAATCCAAATGTCACTAGGTGTGAATGGTTGTCTGTCCCTGTGTGTTAGCCCTGCGACAGACTGGCGACCTGTCCAGGGTGTACCCCGCCTCTCGCCCTATGACAGCTGGGATAGGCTCCAGCGCCCCTGAAAAGGATAAGCGGAAGCGAATGGATGGACGGATGGATGTTTGTCTAAGCATGAATGTTTTACGATGGCTTTCCCCCCCACCTTGTACGGTTGCCAGTATATGATGTTTTATATTTTTTTAAATGAATCTAAGCTTTTCGAGCAGATCAGAGGTGTCAGTGTATTTTCTTTGGTCTCTGTTCTGGCAGAGATAGCTGTTGGCAAAGACCAGCTTGTGCTGGTGCTTGTTTCTTCCTCCCGTTATCACCACAGCTTTATTCAAAGAAGGTGATCTGATCTTTGGCTCGTCTGTCCAATAGTGTAGATTATTGCAGAATTCAGATCAAATCAGGGCCCAAACTTGTGTGAGTAACTTTATGAAGGGAATAAAGGGAACTCTGCCAGCTGCCAGCTGAACTGTGTAAAACCTAAATTACAGTAGACTGGTCTCATTTTGAAGGTTATATGGCTTATGATTATATTTAGAGATACAACTGTGTAATGTATGTTCTATGTCCTGTTTTTTAGGGGTCTTCTGTGAGGCAACAACAGACTTCACTGTGGATGCACAAATGAGTTTGCGCTCCATGTTTTGAGGGTCATGAGCTTCGCCTGGCGCTATGGCTGGGCTGAAATATTGCAGGTACAAGTGCGGAGGGTTTTGCAGCAACGCTTACACTTACACTGATAATGGTTTCTATAAGTCTACATGCCTGGAAACATTCTGATCAGATGCCTAAACTGAAGCAATAAAAATGCAGTCAATTTAGTAAGGATATATGTGTGACAATGAAGACCCGACAACAGCAGCGTTGCAGTTTAGCACGTTTTATTGGCTTTCACACTGCTCCTGTAGCACACACACCACCCTCTCCTGCGGTCCCGGCAACATCTTTAACAGGGAAGACGTGATTAGATGATGGGCTCAGGTGTGTGAGTCAGCCAGTATCTGTTTTGTCTGTCTTAGGAATCTCCTTTGTTCCCAAGGAGATTGGTGAGCACCTTGTTAACATCGAGAAGAACGGCCGTCATGTTCCCAGCAGCCCAATTGCTGTTATGATCAAGCAGTCAGGGATTGGTGATGTGAGCCGTGTGTGTGTGAGTGGACGGTGGCTGACCGAGGCCAGGACTTTTCAGCCTTGAGAGTTCATCATTGATGCAGGTATATGCTCAGTGAAAGCATAAATACTGTGATATTTTTCTTTTAAACATTCAAATAGAATATTTGTCAGTCTCATCTTGTTATATTAGGCTTCCTCTGCTTGAGCCTTTCCACTGAAGGACCCAGTTAAGTGGGCATTAACACTGAGGACCAGGAGGATGGCTGGTGAACGATGTTGCTTTGAGTCTTTAGCCTGTTCACTTTGTCAGACAGGTCTATTAACTGATTTCTGATCACAGTCTGCAATTAATCAGGCCTGAGTGTGTCTAGTAACACTGAACTGAGGTTTCCAAAATTGGTTAATCACAGTTAACTCGTGATTTAACAAGAGGGGCAATTTGTTTTTACACAGGACCAGGGGGGTTGGATAATCTTTCTCCCTATCTATGAAATCATCATTTAAACACTGCATTTGTATTAACTTGTCTTATCTGTGTCTAATATTAAAATGTGTTTGATGATCTGAAACATGTAAGTGTGATAAATATGCAAAACACTAGGAAACCAGGAAGGGGCAAACACCTTTCACATCACTGTAGACGTGATTACAGAATACCTTTACATCCTGGATTACAATAGGATATCCATCAACGGCAGATACTGGTCTCCATGACACACAGATACTGGAGTGGTCTGAGAGAAAGGAATCTGTGTCTCTGGACCAAAATGACTGTACGTGTAGTGCTGTAGAAACAATACTGCCCACAAACCTTGATGTTTCTATATGTGGAAACCTTCAAGTAGCATTCCTCCTGTAAGGGTAAGTAATGGACATTTGCACTTTGCAGTAAGCCTGTCGTCTTAACTGGAAGTTGCACTTGAGCTGTCTGGCATCTTCCCTTTTGACTCACCAGTTTGCCCTGAGCTGAACCGCTGCCTCCTTCTCTGTTGTGGTACTCAGCGGTGACCAAGATGCTGTAACGTGCATCTGGCTGCAGTGACTCCAGCATCACCTGCTTCTCTCCACCAGGGACCAGCACCTGCAGACAACAAACAACACTATCATCCCAACACAGTCAGAACTCATTTAAAGTTTTGGGACTTGTGGAATTTCTGGAATTCTGACACATGACAGCCGGCTGAAGCCCAGAAGAGGTGAAGATGTGATGACTACGACCCACTCACAGTGTGATCCTGGCTATCAGCTCCAGTCAATGCTGTGTAGGACACGTGATACTGGAGGACATGAGCATTGGGAGGTACCCAACTGATCACCATGCTGACGGCAGTCTCATCAGAAAGCGTGAGGCTGGTTGGGCCTCCACCAGAGCCTGCAGCAACATCATAGAAGAGATAAAGTACCACAGCTAACGACACTTAACACTCACTTTCTTCCTTTATAGGAGGAAATTATTTGGCAGCAGAGCAAAGTGGTTTTTTTAGAAAATAAATGTAAAGTATAACAGAGAATTTGATACTTTGATTTGATACTTTAACCTCACTACATTTATTTCATAGCTCAGAGTTCTAGTTACTCAAAGATGAGAATTTAGATGTGAAATTTAACCTTTAAGTGACTAGTACTTGAGAACTGCCATCAATTACACAATGAAGTTCATTGACGTACAGGTTATTGTATTAGTAATGCTATATTGTACATAGAGACACAATATGACAGAATATGACTGCTGCTAATGTGACTTAGGTAAATGGTTTCAGGCTCTCCCCTCCTGAGTTTGAGAAATGTTCAGGATCAGAAAATGTGTGACTCACAGGTGCTGTAGCATACGGCCACAGCTTCACTCTGAGCTCCATCTCCATAGAGTGCAGACAGTGATATCTGATGCTCCTTAAGACACAGGACAACAGTTTATTGAGACATTGTATTTTTACTTCATAATATGTACTCCAACAATCCAATAGTTCTTCCCACCTGTCTCAGGTCGCCTCCACTTAGTGAGGTAAGAAACATCATCATCATCTGCAGCTTCCCAGCGCACCGTGATGTCACTGTCTGAGAAATTAGTTACCCTAAGGTCAGAAGGAGGAGGCACCTTCACTAGAAGAAAAGAATAATGTGTATGGGAATTTTTTAAAAATGAGAAAGCTACATTTTGACATCTTTCATTATTAATAACATTTACAGTACTGTGCAAAAGTCGTGAGCCACACGCTGAAGTATTTCTTTGGACATTATCTGGTTTTTCCACTCCTTTTTAGTCCAGTTCTTGTACCTGACCATTTTCTGAGTAATGTTTTTTGTTTGTTTGTTTTTTGTTTGTGTAAACACTTGGCACTGACCATTGTTGGAGAATTAAAAAGCACCTAAGTCAAGGAATGTGTGTGCACATAACAGAAAACTTGGGAAAGAACCAATTTTAAATCTTTAAGCATTTTGTTACTAGCGGCCTGTCACAAAACACATTTTGTATAGTGTTTTTTTTTTTGTTTTTTTTTTTAAATCTTGTGAATAAATGTATACAAATGTGTGTGATTAATCACAATGTGTTAGTGTGTAATCACCCTGAGACATGCATGCCTGTCTGCTAGCGTCAGATCTAAAGCCATTTCTGATTTGGAGATGCAGGCTGCAGATTCTGTCCAGATTATCCCAGCTCTCGTCACTAAGCATCCAGTCTTCACTTATCAAATGTGTAAATTCAAGGCTGGTCTTAAAAGCTCCCAACAAGGCAAAAACTGTGAATCTAACCAAAAGTGTATTTCCTGTTTCTCCCACATATTGGATTCCACAGTTCCTACAAGTGATCAAATATACACAGTTTTTAGATCTTGGAGTCCCTTTGCACAGTGATAGAAAAACATTACCATTGGAATAACTGCCCACCCACTTGTGGTGCTGGAAAAATTGCCCTGATCTCTGCGCTTAGGCTCAGAGAGAGGTGAGATTTTAGCCTTTACAAGGAGATCACCCAGGTTTTTGTTCCTCCTGAAGGCTGCAATTGCCTTGTGATCCTGAAGCATATGTGTGTCCTGAGTGAACCTTTGAAAGTTGCTCTTGATAACTCTGACCAATTTGCAGGTGGAGGGAGAATATGTGATCACCACTGGGATGAGGGGAGAAACATCAATTGGCTTGGTCTGCAAGAATGAATTGAAACATTTTCTTAATAGGACCAACAGTACCCCCTAGTGGAGAGAGCTGAGAATAAAATCTTGACAGCTTCCCCCAAATCACTCTGTTGAGTGCAGATCCTGTGAAATCTCAGTAATTGGGATTTAATTATCCCTGCAAATGTGTGTTTTGGGTGAAAACTTGTTCTGAACAGTAAGGCATGTGTATCTGTAGGTTTGAAAAAGACTTTAACATCTAATTTGTGGTCATTTGGGAAATTTGGGCCCTTAAATGTAGTTGTGTCTAAAAAATCAATTGAGGATTTATTAATGGTGGATTTCAGTTTGATGGAAGCATTATGGTCATTAAATTGTCATTATTAACATTAATATGAATTATCAGTGTAAATATGCTTTTGCGAATGTCTCCTGTTGTCAGATATCCTGTTTGGATCGTCCACTTTGACTCTTCACAACGTATGTTATATTCTGTTAAATATTTAACCTGTGAGTAAAGGAAACTGATACTCACACTGAGTAAAGCGCCAACAACAGTGATGTTGTTGCACCAGAGTCATGTCTAAAGTTCTGTTCAGTGTTTCTGGTTATTGGGAGCAGAGTGTTTCCCCTACTTAAAGCAACGTGATCAGCAAGTACAGAATCAAACAGGTTTTTAATCACTGTACTAAAGGCACAGATGGGGATTGAACCCATGAGCTTTGGCAGACGAGACCAATGCCTTGCCACTTGGCCACTATGCCACACAGGCTGAGCTTTGTCCATACCGTAACATCATATTCCTCTTGAATTGTTCAATTAAATGAATTGATGAACATGTTTGTCATCTTAGTTGGTTTGAGTGCTCAAAGTAGAGAATCACTGCATAAGAATCAGTCCATTCAAAAGCAACATTCTCCAATATTCCAAAAACCCAGAGAAAGATTGCCAAATGCGAACATCATTCCAAGGAAAGCATGAAAAAATGTTGCAAGCTTGTAAAGTGTTGCCACATTTATAGTGCATCTGGTCAACACCGGCATTATTCTGTTAGAATTACTATCACCCAGTTTCAGCCAAGCTTTAGCAGTGACATTCACTCCACAATGCTCCACAAACCATCATGGTGGTGTAAATCATAAACAGTATATAACGCTCTATTACTCAATAAGCAATGGTGTTTTGTAAAACTTGAGTGGACTGTTATTTTTATGCTTGTGTATAATTTCTGACATTATGCAGATGTACTCTTTATAAGGCTGTGGAAACCTGCAGTCAGGTGAAACTGAAGAAGTCACTTTGATGAGTGAAAAAGATGCCCAGAACAGACTTTCGGGAGAACATTGCTCCTGGACGGACTGTTGTTTCTTACAGCTAGTGTCTAGTACAGAAAGGGACTTTTGTTTCCCTTGTCAGCTTGTATTAAAGGTATAGATGGGTATTGAATCCAAGATCTTCAGTTTACAACACTAACACCTTGCCACTTGGCCACCAGGCCACACTGTAGAACCCCAGCACCGCCATCAGGCCAAACTTTTATTGTAGAATAAATGTATCTTGGAAAGTTTGCATTCAAATCTTTTCAAGATTACTGACACCCTATTGGTTTTTGGTGATGACAGATTTAGTGAATCTTCAAATCTTTCATCCAATTGTTTCTAATTTTGGGTGCACGTCTGTGCCCTTTAGAATGAGTCATGTTGATTTTTGTGACCCTAGACATCCCTTTCACTCACCCTTCGTCTTTCCTTATCCAGGCTTGGGACCGGCCACGGCAGAGTTGAAGAAGGGTTTTCTTCTGCTTTATTTTTTGTGTGAGTCTTTATGTACTTGTTCTTTTTGTTTGTTTGTTTGTTTGTTTGTTTTGGGGGGGGGGGGTGTACATATTTGTGAAACAGAAAATAATGACATCGCTCAAATAATCAGAACATGGAACAGTTGTTGTCCAACAGTCAAGTTTCTTGTCTGCACAAGTGTACACATGGATGAGTGTGTGCATACTCATGCACGCACACACCCACACACACATTTCTTGCACTGTGCACAGGTCATGCTCGTCTTACAATCATCATAGCACCACCACCCTCACCCTCCAAGCCTGGTTTCTTCCTGTTAAAGGGAGTTTCCCTTTCCACTATCACCAAGTGCTTGCTCAAAGAGCGTCATATGATTATTGTTGGGTTTTGGGTTTGTTTGTTTTTTATTGTTACTGTAGGGTCTTTGCCTTACAACATAAAGCAGCTTGAGGTGATTGTTACTGTGATTTGGTGCTATAATATACATATACATTCTGTTTGTTTACATTGTACAGTGTGCCAACTTTTTGTAATTAGTAACATAGTTATTGCCCTTATTGAGCTATAATACAAAAACAACTAAAGCTTTAAAATAAGTGTCAGTGAGCTGAAAAAACAATATTTATACCCAAAACATAGTACAGCAGAATCTAGTATAACATGGAAACACCTACCTGAAACACAGACTTTATGTATTTTAAGTACTTGAGTAAATGTTCCCACTACTATCTGCACTCACTTCCGAAGATATTTAGACTAATGAGAGAACTCTGAGCTCCTCCGCTTCATGTGAGATTCACTTTCCACTGTTTCTTTTCTTTCTTTCTTTTTTAAATCCCTCTCCATTGCATTAATGTCTTGAAATACCAGGAAACCAAGCATCTGCATCTGGAGACTTTTGACTCAAAAGGCAATAAAAACCAAAACAAATGTAAAAAAAAAAACCAATAACAAAAAAATGAATACAGGAAAATTACATTTTCACAAATGTCAAACATTTTTTAATTAAAATTCCTCTTTTTTCCTACTAAAAAGTTGTAAAAATGAGTCCAAGGGCATGATGCCGTAGCAGAGGATGTACTTCCTGAGGCAGCTGAAGAAATTCAACCTGCCAACACGGATGATGATGCAGTTCTACACTGCAATCATCGACTCCATCCTCACCTCCTCCATCACCGTGTGGTACGCTGGAGCCACTATCAGGGACAAACAGAGACTTCAGCGTGTTGTGCGCTCTGCTGAGAAGGTGATTGGCTGCAAACTCCCATCTCTGCAGGACCTGTACACCTCCAGGACACTGGGGCGTGCAGCTCGGATCACAGCTGACCCTTCTCACCCTGGACACAGTCTGTTTGACCTGCTCCCCTCAGGCAGGAGGCTCCGGTCCATTCGCACCAGAACCTCTCGCCATAAGAACAGTTTCCATAGAAGCATAGATGCATCTGAACATGTGTAGAGAATGACCGTGCCCCCAAATTGCCAAATTGGTGTCTTAACACCAAGTTTGTTTTTTGTCTGTTTGGGAGCTGACACAGTCTCAATGGAGATGGGTTTTTGGGGGGTAGCAGGAGGAGAGAAGCTGCAGAGAGGCGTGTAAGACTGCAACTCTCCTTCCTGGTCCCAACTCTGGATAGTCATATTTTGGGGGTTTAATAAATTGGTCCATATTTCTAGAAATGAGAGCTGCTCCATCCAAAGTGGGATGGATGCCGTCTCTCCTAACAAGACCAGGTTTCCTCCAGAAGGTTTGCCAATTATCTATGAAGCCCACATCGTTTTTCGGATTCTAAACTGACCGCAGGTGTGAATGTGAGTGTGGATGATTGTCTTTCTATGTTAACCCTGGACAGTTTAACTTGTACCCTCACTTCATGGTAGCGCAATAAGTGGGAGAACACCTATTCCGACACCCATATCTTAGATTAAGCTAATAGTATTAGTGCGCTGTTATCAAAGGTTACCTGGATTATAGGTATATTCAAAACTTTACATAGAAGAGATAAGAGTGCGTGCGTATATGCTCACTTCTGACGATGATAATATGATAAGGTGTTATCTCATCTGTACTTGAAAGTACTTCAAACACCACATGCACATGCAATGTTATCTGTGTGTCTAACGATCTATAAGTGAGCAAAGACAGTGTTATAAATATTTTGAGTCATTTCTATGCCTTGAAAGTACTTACTCAGTACTTACTCAGCGCACACACAGATATTATATTCAAAATCATAACGGTCACGCCTTCGATTTCTTACCGCTACTTTTCGTACAGCATCCAGGAAATGACGTAGACTGTTTCTACTGCATCATTTGCATTTTACATTCACTCTGTGGGCACATCTCCGCTAAAATCTCATATAAACCATTTCTACAACCACCAAACACAACGAAAACAAGCCATGATTAAAAGAGCAGTTACGTAAATGCACACAAGTCCACTAAACAAACAAAACTGAACCACAAATTCATCAGACCTCATGTAACCGGATAAAGAAAGGCTGGTTATCTTCCAGAGCTATCACCGATTCCAAACACCAAGCTTCACCGCGCTCTGACTAAAATTCACTGAAAGAGCCGCAAAAGAAGACCACAAAAACCACCACAGTTATCTAGAGAATCTAAAGAACAGCACAAATTCCAAAGCATGTAAAACACAGGAGCTGTGTCAAATGTTTCACTTGATTTATACGTTATTTATACCTCGAGCACCCTTTTTTCTTTCTTAATCATTTTTTTGTTTTTTTTCTCCTAATGTATTCCTTTTTTGTTTACCGACTTGTATTTGTATACATGAGTTGTAAAAGATACTGCAAGCTGTGACATTTTTCCTGCCCTTTCTATAACTGCATTATTATGTATATTTGTTCTTTAGTTGTTCAACTTAAAAAAGTAAAAAAGAAAAAAATATTGGCTCAAAAGTATTTTTAGGCCTGTTAATAAAATTAAATAATTTCTGCTGTTTAATACCTAAAAATTCAACTGACATGGTGTTCAATGTGTGCAAAATTGGGCCTTTTTCTTCAACGTCTGGATATTTATGTGTTGGCAGTGCTGTAATTTTCACGGTTTCACTTTAGAAACATAAAACTTTGCACAGATGATGTTTATACTGAATTTCGGGAATTAAAGGTCTGCAGCTCAGACACAAGCATTTCACTACATGTTGTACCCTGTATGATTGTGTATGTGACAAATAAAGGTTGTTTGTTTCTTTGTTTGTTGTGAAATGTGAACTGAAGCATGTTTTTAAAAGGGTTATATGTTAAAAAATAAATAAAAAAATTTGGCGGGAATAAAATCTACTCACTTTTTCTGTGTTCCAGTCTCAGTAACTTTGACACAGTAATATCTGCTGCAATATTTACACCTCTGATGACATTTCACAAGTGTTAGCTTTCTTTTGATACCACGATTGTATACACAGAGTTTGTAATTGCACTCAATTAATTTGGGCATTTCATTTTCGAGCAGGAAGCTCAGAAAACCCTTTGGGCTCAGGTTAAAGAACTGGACCACTACAGGTTTTAGAAAACCCATCCAGAATAATTTTGTCCATCTGGGCCCATATAGGGACATCAAAGGTCAAAACTTCTGTTGCCCTGTGGAGGTTAAGCGTGGGTTTGCCCTGCTCACACACTCCCGCCCACAACTACCCACTGTGAGCCCATGCAAGTAATAACGTTTTGGCACATTACTTATGATAAGAAGCCACCATGAGGGGAAATACAGTTGTGGAGAAGATGAACCAAAGCACCTGTTTGATTACACTGTCAGAAATATGAGGCTGGGAGGAGGCGACTGATGCAAAGCCCCAGGGAAAAGGAAAGTTAACGATTTTTTCATTCCAAAAATCATTTATACAGTTCAGTGGTCTACAGACAGACTGAAGAGAGAAACAAAGCTAGTATCGATCTGATACCAATACCAGTGCTGGTTTGTCAATATTATAAATATTTGGATCAAGCCGCCCACCTACAGACTCATCGACAATAGATTTGTTTGCCTTGAAATGGAACCTTTAATCTCCATATTTTGACTTTTCACAAAGTATCGAGTTTAATGTTGAAATAGAATAGAATAAACCTTTTTATCCACAAATGAGAAATGTGGTGTTACACAGCAAGAGGAATATAAATATAGAAGGAAGACGCAGAGTGGTTCTATATACATACACACAGATATACAGATAAAGTGTACAGAGATATTTACACAAGGGGTGAATGATCCTGGTGAATATACAGTGTAGAAACAAGCTGTAAGTGAGCAGCAGCAATTAAAACATTTGATATGTCAATTAAACAGGTGATGAGTGAGATAACCATGTTAAACTGGATTATAGAGTCTGACAGCTGCTGGTAAGAATGACCTGCGGTCGCGCTCCTTCCTACACTGTGGGTGTAAAAGTCCACTGCTGAAGGAGCTGCTCATGCTCGTACAGTCTCATGCAGGGGTGGGAGGGACAGGTCATTATGAGGTCAAGCTCTCCTATGTCCAGTGGAATATCTGCAGCTGAGCAGTGGGTTTCGGGCAGAATGTTTCCAGGCATGTAGTCTTGGAACATCTCCAGATGGATCGTGGATAAGGCCAGGGCCATAGGCACCGTTCATGCAATCCATGTAGAACTGCAAGGGACTTCCTGTTGACAGACAGAAAAGAGCGGTTAGTGACTTCCTTCCAAACTATTTTCTCCATGCACTTCATTCCCACGCATTTCTCCTGACCATATGCAGATACCTGGGATGTGGGTGCCATCGTATTTGATATCCATCTCATGCAGACCGGCCTCTGTGGGAGCGTACTTGTCAGCAACTGTGCCATCGTTGTTGTCTGTGATGTCAAGCTTAGCAACTTTGCCTGATGCCATTCGGACCTCACCTAAAGCAGAGGACAAAAACAATGACACACACACATCATTATGCTCAAACTATCTGTTTATTAAGTAGACTTGTTACCTGTGACCTCTCCTTTCTGGATGGTGAATGGAATCACCAGGTCAAATGGTCTCAGACTTGCCACATCCAGCCAGATCATTCCCATTGGTCGGTCTGTTGCCTGAGAGACACGCAAGTGCACACGTCAGATCACAGGTTGTAAGAGATTGTGGCAACAGTTCTGGTTACAGCGACAACATGTCACAGACTAAATGAACACAGGAAATTAATACAGGACCTGTAACATCAGAAGGCTGTGGCTTCTTAACATTATGCAGCTCTGCTGAACTGTCCATGTGTTTCAGGCATCCCGTTTTCATGGAGAGAGAATGGAGAACGCACCCTCTCAGTGATGAAACACCTGCAATGAGAGACAGCAGACAATGATGCAGTCTGATGAAAGGAGACCATGTGTGCTATAGATGACAAAGGGACAACAGGAGAAGCTGAACAAAAACTGAAGCTGAGAAGGCCGAGAGACCGGAGGCTGAGGTTTTAGATACCCAGGGCTGTTGGGGCATTTGGCTCTGTTGCATGAGCTGGTCTGACGGAGCTCCTTCCAGTACTTGGAGGGTGTAGGCAGGATGATGGAGGAATTGAGAGAGGGAAAAGATAAGGCATTGGAGCGGATTAAAACGGCGTCAAGTGATATAGCGAAACGCTGCAGCCATCAGGACCATCACAAGCCTCTGTAGGGGAATGGATCTGTGCTCCAGGCACTCGTAATCCTGTACCTCAGCATTACTGTACTGAGGAGCAACGTAAACATCTTCATTATCAAGTTCGACTTGTAATGCGCGCCATTTCTACATCAACTGCCTATTCATCTGAAATGTGTCTTATACAACCCCATCCTTTATACCGTCTACTGACACTCCACTGAGAAATGAGAACTTTCCTTAAATGCACTTTAAAGTACTTCATCTACTAAATGGCTGAAAATAAAAACAATTAAAATGAAGCCAGTACAGCTGTGACAAACAATGTGATTCCTCCAAGAGTCTTTCATATAAGCTCCCATGTCCACCTTACAGCAGGAAAAAAAGCTGTTTTGGACAGCATGGGCAGTTTTCACAGCAACAAACATATGTGACTTTATTGGCTTAACAAAGATATTCAATCAGGGCTTGGCATCTGGGACTGCTTAGCATTTACTTCAGTCAGTGGCATCTGTCACTCTTATTAGCCTCACTTAATTGCTTATGTAGAATTTGAGAAAAGCTTATCTTGGGTCTTGCCCACGTCCTATCTACTCGAGTTATCTCGCCCATAGGTGCTTCATGTCGTTGACTTGACGCAGCTTAAGACTCATCATAAGCACTACTGTTCTCTAATCGAGGTCATTCTTGACAACTGTACTCTGCTGTTTGCGATTGTTTTGACTGAGACTGAAAACTCAGTTTTATTCATGAAAGTTGCCAAAACAGCATGTAGGCACGTGGATTAAATGCAGCTCACTCACTGCGACTTGGAATGGACTGCTAGGGATGTGCTCCCTCCAAAGCGAACGCAGATCACATACTCACCAGGCTGTGGCGCTTGAGAGTGGATGTAGCTGTGGGTAATGAGAAAAGATGAAAAGAACAATTGATAACTTTTTCGTTACGTCCGATCTGTGTGAAGTCATAGCCAGTGCTCTGACACAGAGCCATCAACCTCTGAACGCTTAAAAAGCACCAGTGTAATCCAGAAAACACATTACATGTGGTGAAAATGCCCTGCCAAGTGCCCCTCCACTGCCTTTCAGCGGCAGCAGCAGCAGCAACAGATTGTCAGAGGAGGCCCAGATGATGATCAAGTTTAACATTGTCTACAATATTGCCAAAGAGTGCCAAAGCACTTTAAGCACAAGCACTATTTCAGTAACTTATTTTCCTGTAGAACTGTGCTCCAAATAAAGAACTTTGTGTCGACAAGCTTGTTAGTTCATCATTACAAATCAATATTGTCTGTATGACAGCAATTAAATAAAGTGAAACATGTAAAACAGTGGGGTTAAGCGATGCGATGAAAATTGGGTGCACCTAACTTTTGTGCTGGTGCACCTAAGAAAAAAAGTTAATCCATACAATCTTAGTAATATTTATCACTAGTTTTAAATGTTAAAATTCAAATATTCAAGCAAGTCAATATTCAAGAAAATGCACGTAAAATAAATTAATATTAGTTGTAGTTGGCTTTAAACTTGGGGTACCGCCTCTACTCATTGGCTCCTTTCCCTCCAACAGCACGGTATCCACAGTTTGGTTCATACCTGAGATATTACAGATATAAAGTCACATCTAC
>NW_020328385.1:0-23746 GCF_001858045.2 Oreochromis niloticus
TAGTGTAGATTATTGCAGAATTCAGATCAAATCAGGGCCCAAACTTGTGTGAGTAACTTTATGAAGGGAATAAAGGGAACTCTGCCAGCTGCCAGCTGAACTGTGTAAACCTAAATTACAGTAGACTGGTCTCATTTTGAAGGTTATATGGGCTTATGATTATATTTAGAGATACAACTGTGTAATGTATGTTCTATGTCCTGTTTTTGAGGGTCTTCTGTGAGGCAACAACAGACTTCACTGTGGATGCACAAATGAGTTTGCGCTCCATGTTTTGAGGGTCATGAGCTTCGCCTGGCGCTATGGCTGGGCTGAAATATTGCAGGTACAAGTGCGGAGGGTTTTTGCAGCAACGCTTACACTTACACTGATAATGGTTTTCTATAAGTCTACATGCCTGGAAACATTCTGATCAGATGCCTAAACTGAAGCAATAAAAATGCAGTCAATTTAGTAAGGATATATGTGTGACAATGAAGACCCGACAACAGCAGCGTTGCAGTTTAGCACGTTTTTATTGGCTTTCACACTGCTCCTGTAGCACACACACCACCCTCTCCTGCGGTCCCGGCAACATCTTTAACAGGGAAGACGTGATTAGATGATGGGCTCAGGTGTGTGAGTCAGCCAGTATCTGTTTTGTCTGTCTTAGGAATCTCCTTTGTTCCCAAGGAGATTGGTGAGCACCTTGTTAACATCGAGAAGAACGGCCGTCATGTTCCCAGCAGCCCAATTGCTGTTATGATCAAGCAGTCAGGGATTGGTGATGTGAGCCGTGTGTGTGTGAGTGGACGGTGGCTGACCGAGGCCAGGACTTTTCAGCCTTGAGAGTTCATCATTGATGCAGGTATATGCTCAGTGAAAGCATAAATACTGTGATATTTTTCTTTTTAAACATTCAAATAGAATATTTGTCAGTCTCATCTTGTTATATTAGGCTTCCTCTGCTTGAGCCTTTCCACTGAAGGACCCAGTTAAGTGGGCATTAACACTGAGGACCAGGAGGATGGCTGGTGACACGATGTGTTGCTTTTTGAGGTCTTTTAGCCTGTTTCACTTTGTCAGACAGGTTCTATTTAACTGATTTCTTGATTCACAAGTCTGCAATTAATCAGGCCTGAGTGTGTCTAGTAACACTGAACTGAGGTTTCCAAAATTGGTTAATCACAGTTAACTCGTCATTTAACAAGAGGGGCAATTTGTTTTTACACAGGACCAGGGGGGTTGGATAATCTTTCTCCCTAATCTATGAAATCATCATTTAAACACTGCATTTTGTATTAACTTGTCTTATCTGTGTCTAATATTAAAATGTGTTTGATGATCTGAAACATGTAAGTGTGATAAATATGCAAAACACTAGGAAACCAGGAAGGGGGCAAACACCTTTTCACATCACTGTAGACGTGATTACAGAATACCTTTTACATCCTGGATTACAATAGGATATCCATCAACGGCAGATACTGGTCTCCATGACACACAGATACTGGAGTGGTCTGAGAGAAAGGAATCTGTGTCTCTGGACCAAAATGACTGTACGTGTAGTGCTGTAGAAACAATACTGCCCACAAACCTTGATGTTTCTATATGTGGAAACCTTCAAGTATGCATATCCTCCTGTAAGGGTAAAGTAATGGGACATTTGCACTTTTTGCACGTAAGCCTGTCGGTCTTAACTGGAAGTTGCACTTGAGCTGTCTTGGCATCTTTCCCTTGTTTGACTCACCAGTTTTGCCCTGAGCTGAACCGCTGCCTCCTTCTCTGTTGTGGTACTCAGCGGTGACCAAGATGCTGTAACGTGCATCTGGCTGCAGTGACTCCAGCATCACCTGCTTCTCTCCACCAGGGACCAGCACCTGCAGACAACAAACAACACTATCATCCCAACACAGTCAGAACTCATTTAAAGTTTTGGGACTTGTGGAATTTCTGGAATTCTGACACATGACAGCCGGCTGAAGCCCAGAAGAGGTGAAGATGTGATGACTACGACCCACTCACAGTGTGATCCTGGCTATCAGCTCCAGTCAATGCTGTGTAGGACACGTGATACTGGAGGACATGAGCATTGGGAGGTACCCAACTGATCACCATGCTGACGGCAGTCTCATCAGAAAGCGTGAGGCTGGTTGGGCCTCCACCAGAGCCTGCAGCAACATCATAGAAGAGATAAAGTACCACAGCTAACGACACTTAACACTCACTTTCTTCCTTTATAGGAGGAAATTATTTTGGCGGCAGAGCAAAGTGTTTTTTTTAGAAAATAAATGTAAAGTATAACAGAGAATTTGATACTTTGATTTGATACTTTAACCTCACTACATTTATTTCATAGCTCAGAGTTCTAGTTACTCAAAGATGAGAATTTAGATGTGAAATTTAACCTTTAAGTGACTAGTACTTTGAGAACTGCCATCAATTACACAATGAAGTTCATTGACGTACAGGTTATTGTATTAGTAATGCTATATTGTACATAGAGACACAATATGACAGAATATGACTGCTGCTAATGTGACTTAGGTAAATGGTTTCAGGCTCTCCCCTCCTGAGTTTGAGAAATGTTCAGGATCAGAAAATGTGTGACTCACAGGTGCTGTAGCATACGGCCACAGCTTCACTCTGAGCTCCATCTCCATAGAGTGCAGACAGTGATATCTGATGCTCCTTAAGACACAGGACAACAGTTTATTGAGACATTGTATTTTTTACTTCATAATATGTACTCCAACAATCCAATAGTTCTTCCCCACCTGTCTCAGGTCGCCTCCACTTAGTGAGGTAAGAAACATCATCATCATCTGCAGCTTCCCAGCGCACCGTGATGTCACTGTCTGAGAAATTAGTTACCCTAAGGTCAGAAGGAGGAGGCACCTTCACTAGAAGAAAAGAATAATGTGTATGGGAATTTTTTAAAAATGAGAAAGCTACATTTTGACATCTTTCATTATTAATAACATTTACAGTACTGTGCAAAAGTCGTGAGCCACACGCTGAAGTATTTCTTTGGACATTATCTGGTTTTTCCACTCCTTTTTAGTCCAGTTCTTGTACCTGACCATTTTCTGAGTAATGTTTTTTGTTTGTTTGTTTTTTGTTTGTGTAAACACTTGGCACTGACCATTGTTGGAGAATTAAAAAGCACCTAAGTCAAGGAATGTGTGTGCACATAACAGAAAACTTGGGAAAGAACCAATTTTAAATCTTTAAGCATTTTGTTACTAGCGGCCTGTCACAAAAACACATTTTGTATAGTGTATTTTTTTTTTTGTTGTTTTTTTTTAAAATCTTGTGAATAAAATGTATACAAATGTGTGTGATTAATCACAATGTGTTAGTGTGTAATCACCCTGAGACATGCATGCCTGTCTGCTAGCGTCAGATCTAAAGCCATTTCTGATTTGGAGATGCAGGCTGCAGATTCTGTCCAGATTATCCCAGCTCTCGTCACTAAGCATCCAGTCTTCACTTATCAAATGTGTAAAATTCAAGGCTGGTCCTTAAAAGCTCCCAACAAGGCAAAAACTGTGAATCTAACCAAAAGTGTATTTCCTGTTTCTCCCACATATTGGATTCCACAGTTCCTACAAGTGATCAAATATACACAGTTTTTAGATCTTGGAGTCCCTTTGCACAGTGATAGAAAAACATTACCATTGGAATAACTGCCCACCCACTTGTGGTGCTGGAAAAATTGCCCTGATCTCTGCGCTTAGGCTCAGAGAGAGGTGAGATTTTAGCCTTTACAAGGAGATCACCCAGGTTTTTGTTCCTCCTGAAGGCTGCAATTGCCTTGTGATCCTGAAGCATATGTGTGTCCTGAGTGAACCTTTGAAAGTTGCTCTTGATAACTCTGACCAATTTGCAGGTGGAGGGAGAATATGTGATCACCACTGGGATGAGGGGAGAAACATCAATTGGCTTGGTCTGCAAGAATGAATTGAAACATTTTCTTAAAAAGGACCAACAGTACCCCCTAGTGGAGAGAGCTGAGAATAAAATCTTGACAGCTTCCCCCAAATCACTCTGTTGAGTGCAGATCCTGTGAAATCTCAGTAATTGGGATTTAATTATCCCTGCAAATGTGTGTTTTGGGTGAAAACTTGTTCTGAACAGTAAGGCATGTGTATCTGTAGGTTTGAAAAAGACTTTAACATCTAATTTGTGGTCATTTGGGAAATTTGGGCCCTTAAATGTAGTTGTGTCTAAAAAATCAATTGAGGATTTATTAATGGTGGATTTCAGTTTGATGGAAGCATTATGGTCATTAAATTGTCATTATTAACATTAATATGAATTATCAGTGTAAATATGCTTTTGCGAATGTCTCCTGTTGTCAGATATCCTGTTTGGATCGTCCACTTTGACTCTTCACAACGTATGTTATATTCTGTTAAATATTTAACCTGTGAGTAAAGGAAACTGATACTCACACTGAGTAAAGCGCCAACAACAGTGATGTTGTTGCACCAGAGTCATGTCTAAAGTTCTGTTCAGTGTTTCTGGTTATTGGGAGCAGAGTGTTTCCCCTACTTAAAGCAACGTGATCAGCAAGTACAGAATCAAACAGGTTTTTAATCACTGTACTAAAGGCACAGATGGGGATTGAACCCATGAGCTTTGGCAGACGAGACCAATGCCTTGCCACTTGGCCACTATGCCACACAGGCTGAGCTTTGTCCATACCGTAACATCATATTCCTCTTGAATTGTTCAATTAAATGAATTGATGAACATGTTTGTCATCTTAGTTGGTTTGAGTGCTCAAAGTAGAGAATCACTGCATAAGAATCAGTCCATTCAAAAGCAACATTCTCCAATATTCCAAAAACCCAGAGAAAGATTGCCAAATGCGAACATCATTCCAAGGAAAGCATGAAAAAATGTTGCAAGCTTGTAAAGTGTTGCCACATTTATAGTGCATCTGGTCAACACCGGCATTATTCTGTTAGAATTACTATCACCCAGTTTCAGCCAAGCTTTAGCAGTGACATTTCACTCCACAATGCTCCACAAACCATCATGGTGGTGTTAAATCATAAACAGTATATAACGCTCTATTACTCAATAAGCAATGGTGTTTTGTAAAACTTGAGTGGACTGTTATTTTTATGCTTGTGTATAATTTCTGACATTATGCAGATGTACTCTTTATAAGGCTGTGGAAACCTGCAGTCAGGTGAAACTGAAGAAGTCACTTTGATGAGTGAAAAAGATGCCCAGAACAGACTTTCGGGAGAACATTGCTCCTGGACGGACTGTTGTTTCTTACAGCTAGTGTCTAGTACAGAAAGGGACTTTTTGTTTCCCTTGTCAGCTTGTATTAAAGGTATAGATGGGTATTGAATCCAAGATCTTCAGTTTACAACACTAACACCTTGCCACTTGGCCACCAGGCCACACTGTAGAACCCCAGCACCGCCATCAGGCCAAACTTTTATTGTAGAATAAATGTATCTTGGAAAGTTTGCATTCAAATCTTTTCAAGATTACTGACACCCTATTGGTTTTTGGTGATGACAGATTTAGTGAATCTTCAAAATCTTTCATCCAATTGTTTTCTAATTTTGGGTGCACGTCTGTGCCCTTTAGAATGAGTCATGTTGATTTTTGTGACCCTAGACATCCCTTTCACTCACCCTTCGTCTTTCCTTATCCAGGCTTGGGACCGGCCACGGCAGAGTTGAAGAAGGGTTTTCTTCTGCTTTATTTTTTTGTGTGAGTCTTTATGTACTTGTTCTTTTTGTTTGTTTGTTTGTTTGTTTGTTTTGGGGGGGGGGGGGGGTGTACATATTTGTGAAACAGAAAATAATGACATCGCTCAAATAATCAGAACATGGAACAGTTGTTGTCCAACAGTCAAGTTTCTTGTCTGCACAAGTGTACACATGGATGAGTGTGTGCATACTCATGCACGCACACACCCACACACACATTTCTTGCACTGTGCACAGGTCATGCTCGTCTTACAATCATCATAGCACCACCACCCTCACCCTCCAAGCCTGGTTTCTTCCTGTTAAAGGGGAGTTTTCCCTTTCCACTATCACCAAGTGCTTGCTCAAAGAGCGTCATATGATTATTGTTGGGTTTTTGGGTTTGTTTGTTTTTTATTGTTACTGTAGGGTCTTTGCCTTACAACATAAAGCAGCTTGAGGTGATTGTTACTGTGATTTGGTGCTATAATATACATATACATTCTGTTTGTTTACATTGTACAGTGTGCCAACTTTTTGTAATTAGTAACATAGTTATTGCCCTTATTGAGCTATAATACAAAAACAACTAAAGCTTTAAAATAAGTGTCAGTGAGCTGAAAAAACAATATTTATACCCAAAACATAGTACAGCAGAATCTAGTATAACATGGAAACACCTACCTGAAACACAGACTTTATGTATTTTAAGTACTTGAGTAAATGTTCCCACTACTATCTGCACTCACTTCCGAAGATATTTAGACTAATGAGAGAACTCTGAGCTCCTCCGCTTCATGTGAGATTCACTTTCCACTGTTTCTTTTCTTTCTTTCTTTTTTAAATCCCTCTCCATTGCATTAATGTCTTGAAATACCAGGAAACCAAGCATCTGCATCTGGAGACTTTTGACTCAAAAGGCAATAAAAACCAAAACAAATGTAAAAAAAAAAAACCAATAACAAAAAAAAATGAATACAGGAAAAATTACATTTTCACAAATGTCAAACATTTTTTAATTAAAATTCCTCTTTTTTTCCTACTAAAAAGTTGTAAAAATGAGTCCAAGGGCATGATGCCGTAGCAGAGGATGTACTTCCTGAGGCAGCTGAAGAAATTCAACCTGCCAACACGGATGATGATGCAGTTCTACACTGCAATCATCGACTCCATCCTCACCTCCTCCATCACCGTGTGGTACGCTGGAGCCACTATCAGGGACAAACAGAGACTTCAGCGTGTTGTGCGCTCTGCTGAGAAGGTGATTGGCTGCAAACTCCCATCTCTGCAGGACCTGTACACCTCCAGGACACTGGGGCGTGCAGCTCGGATCACAGCTGACCCTTCTCACCCTGGACACAGTCTGTTTGACCTGCTCCCCTCAGGCAGGAGGCTCCGGTCCATTCGCACCAGAACCTCTCGCCATAAGAACAGTTTCCATAGAAGCATAGATGCATCTGAACATGTGTAGAGAATGACCGTGCCCCCAAATTGCCAAATTGGTGTCTTAACACCAAGTTTGTTTTTTGTCTGTTTGGGAGCTGACACAGTCTCAATGGAGATGGGTTTTTGGGGGGGTAGCAGGAGGAGAGAAGCTGCAGAGAGGCGTGTAAGACTGCAACTCTCCTTCCTGGTCCCAACTCTGGATAGTCATATTTTTGGGGGTTTAATAAATTGGTCCATATTTCTAGAAATGAGAGCTGCTCCATCCAAAGTGGGATGGATGCCGTCTCTCCTAACAAGACCAGGTTTCCTCCAGAAGGTTTGCCAATTATCTATGAAGCCCACATCGTTTTTCGGATTCTAAACTGACCGCAGGTGTGAATGTGAGTGTGGATGATTGTCTTTCTATGTTAACCCTGGACAGTTTAACTTGTACCCCTCACTTCATGGTAGCGCAATAAGTGGGAGAACACCTATTCCGACACCCATATCTTAGATTAAGCTAATAGTATTAGTGCGCTGTTATCAAAGGTTACCTGGATTATAGGTATATTCAAAACTTTACATAGAAGAGATAAGAGTGCGTGCGTATATGCTCACTTCTGACGATGATAATATGATAAGGTGTTATCTCATCTGTACTTGAAAGTACTTCAAACACCACATGCACATGCAATGTTATCTGTGTGTCTAACGATCTATAAGTGAGCAAAGACAGTGTTATAAATATTTTGAGTCATTTCTATGCCTTGAAAGTACTTACTCAGTACTTACTCAGCGCACACACAGATATTATATTCAAAATCATAACGGTCACGCCTTCGATTTCTTACCGCTACTTTTCGTACAGCATCCAGGAAATGACGTAGACTGTTTCTACTGCATCATTTGCATTTTACATTCACTCTGTGGGCACATCTCCGCTAAAATCTCATATAAACCATTTCTACAACCACCAAACACAACGAAAACAAGCCATGATTAAAAGAGCAGTTACGTAAATGCACACAAGTCCACTAAACAAACAAAACTGAACCACAAATTCATCAGACCTCATGTAACCGGATAAAGAAAGGCTGGTTATCTTCCAGAGCTATCACCGATTCCAAACACCAAGCTTCACCGCGCTCTGACTAAAATTCACTGAAAGAGCCGCAAAAGAAGACCACAAAAACCACCACAGTTATCTAGAGAATCTAAAGAACAGCACAAATTCCAAAGCATGTAAAACACAGGAGCTGTGTCAAATGTTTCACTTGATTTATACGTTATTTATACCTCGAGCACCCTTTTTTCTTTCTTAATCATTTTTTTTGTTTTTTTTCTCCTAATGTATTCCTTTTTTGTTTACCGACTTGTATTTGTATACATGAGTTGTAAAAGATACTGCAAGCTGTGACATTTTTCCTGCCCTTTCTATAACTGCATTATTATGTATATTTGTTGTTTAGTTGTTCAACTTAAAAAAGTAAAAAAGGAAAAAAATATTGGCTCAAAAAGTATTTTTAGGCCTGTTAATAAAATTAAATAATTTCTGCTGTTTAATACCTAAAAAATTCAACTGACATGGTGTTCAATGTGTGCAAAATTGGGCCTTTTTCTTCAACGTCTGGATATTTATGTGTTGGCAGTGCTGTAATTTTTCACGGTTTCACTTTAGAAACATAAAACTTTGCACAGATGATGTTTATACTGAATTTCGGGAATTAAAGGTCTGCAGCTCAGACACAAGCATTTCACTACATGTTGTACCCTGTATGATTGTGTATGTGACAAATAAAGGTTGTTTGTTTCTTTGTTTGTTGTGAAATGTGAAAAGATCTACAGATTCAGGCTTTTCCTTACCTGTGGTAGTGGCATAGAATGACGTCACTGACATTGGTTTAATATGAAAACAAACTTTCTCAAACAAAAAAAAAACAAAAAAAGAAGAAGTGAGTCGGCGTGTCATCTTTACCGAGCACCATACATGTTTTGCCTCCCATTAAAATTATTATTTTTCCTTTTCAAAAATAATTCGTCTTCAGAGAAGTCAAATATATCAAATTTGCACTAATTCCACGGCCCGGCAGGTGGCGCAGAGCACTTGTCGCCGGCCCCTGGCAGGTTGAAGCACAGACAGTCGATGGTTCGAGTCTCACTCGGTCAAAATCATCTCTGTCGCTTCGGCCTGCTAGGGGGATTCCTGGTCTGCGCAGGGAATCCCGTTTTTTTTTCTTTCTTTTTTTTCTTTTTTGGGGTGTTGGGGCCTTTATTTTTAAAGCTGGGACTATCTCCGTTGTCATGGCTACCAAGAACAACGCCAGCTTGGGGGAGAGCGGAGAGCCGATAAGCACAGACTCATTGATCCTTTGTCCACTTTGTTTTCACAGCTGCTGCTGCTGCTGTGGGAGACGCTGGCACTTGTGTGGCTTTGCAGTTTTTGTGTGGAACAATATTGCACAAGAAACTTAATAGCTATTTTACAGAACCCCCCCCCCCCAAAAAAAAACAAGTATTGCCGAACAAAAGATAAATGTCCTTTTTTGTCCTAGTTTTTGCGGCTGGTCGTTGGCGTAAGACGTATGAAGTGGCGCTCTACATCTGAGCACCCGAGTTCGAACCCCTCACGGACTCGCTGCCACGACCCTTGCTTGGGGGGCGGGGAGAAGCCAAGTCGCTTCTCCTTTTTCCTTTTTCCTGCTGGCCAACCCCTCCGCCTGCTCTACAGCTCTCTTATTACCTTTTATTACCGGAAAATACCCATGCTTGTCAGCTCTTCATTTCTCAACTATTTGCTCCCTTATTACTCCACCTTCCACAACTTGCACTTTCTCTCTTCAGGCTACCAACTCTGGCTTCATTTTTTCACACTGTCTCCCACACTTTTACATCAAATTATTAGCACCTAATAACCACAGTGACAGAGGGACCCCAGGCTTTTTTTCGGTAAGTTACATGTGTTTGTGTCCCTAACTACTGTCCTTAGCTAGGTCCTCAAATCTAGGCAGCTGAGATGACAACTGGGCTCTTCGGGGAAACTTGTTTTGTAAAGTTGGTTTAGCTAATCCGTAGAGGCCAATGAATTGACCGTGACTAAAGAAATGATGAGAAAAGCACTGGGTTGCTGTTGTTGCTCTCCGGTCACTGATGCTAGCTAAGAGGATGTAATAAAGGCAAGGTAGCAGAGATGAAAAAGGAGTGGTTGTTGATAAATAAGTGGAGAAAGAGGTGGGCAGGGAAAAAAAGCAGGTGTGAGTGTGTGAAATGTGGTGAGTATTTGAGTGTAAAAATGTGTGGTCTCCTGTGAAAGGCTGGGTGCCCGATGTGCACCTTGCGCTCTTTAAATAGAAGGATATTCCACGTTCTGCTCGCCCATCATGTGGCGACATGTGGTGGGCTAGCAGGTTTGTAACATAGAGGCCCGGGTTCGAGCCCTCGGCTCATCTGCCTCTCTATGTTTATCTGCTAGGGGGAGGTCCAGGCAGGGGATCTTGGAGTGAAAATTCCAAGGGATGAACCTTGTTCAGCCTGGACTTCCCCTGATATTTATTTTTCTCTGTTTTTTTCTTTTTCCTGCCAGCAACAAACAGCCCAGCCCGGTTTATGGGACCTCCTTGTTGTCATGGCTACTAACAAGTCATTGCCTGACAAAAAATTATTTCCTATGTTTCCCTGTGTTTTGGTTGTTTTTTTTTTATCTCAAATATCTTTACATATCTTGCTAGATAGAATTCCTTGAACAGGGTTTACAAACGCCTTATCCTCTTTGTCCACTTAAAATATCTTTACACAACTATTCTTAGATTTCTTGCAACAGCACATACACCTGCACCTACACCCCACGTAAGCCTGTGAAGCACACTGTGATGGTCTCCTGGGGAGACTGAGAGTCCATTCAGGGTGAGTATGCACTCACTTTCACTCTTGCATGCAGGGTTTGCCTTTTCTTCTCACTGAAAAGTCTCTAGAGTTTTGGTGTTTGTGCCCACAGATGAATATCGGAGCAGGCTGTCATCCAAACAAGGTGAAGGTCTCTGACCCTGGAGTGGCAAATACGGGCCTCCAAGCCTTCCAGCCAACATACTTCACTGTTGACTGCTCAGAGTCTGGTCAAGGTAAAGCTCCATAAAACTGTGTGTGTGAGAGTAAAGAGCGCAAACATATGCTCATGTCAAAGAAATATTCCAAACAACAGATATTACAGGGAAACTTATTTAACCCACCTGCTGTTTGAGGCTAAAAATGACTGTAGAGCATTACCTGCAAAGGTAACATGCTAACACAGCCTTTGTCCTCTGCCATCAGGACAAAGGCTGTTTGCGTTTAGGCTATTCCAATGACATCCTTCAGGGTCAAAGTGGATCCTTCTCAAGGCAGAGGGACCAGGACTCAGCCGCAGTGGTAAGAATACCTGTACTGCCTCACAAAGTCAGAGAGTGCTAACAAAAAACAGTCCGTTTATTTAGTTTATTGGTCTATAATACGGTCTGAATGTTTTCCGTCATACTACGTGGAACAACTCTTCATAACACTTTTATGAAAATGTTTGACGAAATTGACAAGATCAAAATTCAAATCACAATGGCAAGGATTTAAAAACAAGAATAAACATGAATAAACAGGGTTATAGTTGGTACGCGAATGTAAACAGGTCCTTTTGAGCTGTCATTTGAACTGTGTACCAGTCAAAGCAGTAGTAGCAGCAGGCTGTGAATGACTTTGAAATCATCAGCAACCACACCAACACACACTGTTAAATATACACCTGTGCAAAGGCGAGAGAAGAAATGCTCACACATGCGGGCGTGGATTGTAGTTACTTTGTAGTTACTTTGTATTATGTGGGTTCTTATAAGACAAGGAAGCGTTCTTCTGGCTGTTATGCATCATATTAAATGGGAGAATGTGGATCGCTTCCCTTTCCCGTGACAGGGTCCCCTGGGAGTTGCGTGACCTACGGTGGAGATCACATTCCCAAGAGCCCTTTCAGTGGCAGCGTGGCAGCCATGCTGGACCTTAGCAAGGTCAAGGTGACAGGCCTGGGAGACAGTATGTACCTCTGTCATTGTTCTTCTTGTACATCCACACCTTCTGACACCAAGCCTCAGGCTACATAAAGCCTAGTGATAACCTATGAAACCATCATTTGCTTTTAAATGTTTGTCTAAGCATGAATGTTTTTACGATGGCTTTCCCCCCACCTTGTACGGTTGCCAGTATATTGATGTTTTCATTTAATTTTTTAAAATGAATCTAAGCTTTTCGAGCAGATCAGAGGTGTCAGTGTATTTTCTTTGGTCTCTGTTCTGGCAGAGATAGCTGTTGGCAAAGACCAGCTCGTGCTGGTGCTTGTTTCTTCCTCCCCATTATCACCACAGCTTTATTCAAAGAAGGTGATCTGATCTTTTGGCTCGTCTGTCCAATAGTGTAGATTTCTGGTGAGTATCAGCTGCGCTGGGTATGTAAATCGGGCCATCCAGCTGCGGTACTGATCCGACGCCACTTGTGCCAAAAATCCGGACAAATGTCGTTTGATCATGGAGCAAATCTGAGCCAAATAGACTGATCATTTTTTTCACATGGCGTCTCATCAGAGGAAACTTTTCCTTTTCCAAGTTCCTGTAGAACTGTCAGAAAATCCTGGAAGCGCTGTCTGAATTCTGTTTCGAGACATGTAATCACAGACACATATTTCCCTTTTTTAGCAGAAAGGTTGGCCTGTGGATAAGCAGTTGTGATCTTGGACAGTGTGGGGAACTGCACAACGTTGAAGTTGTGCAGTTGTGTCTTAAAGAGATTGACCTTCACACAAAATGCTTTCATGTGCGCATAAAGTTGTGGTACAAGCTGCTCTTTCCCTTGTAGGCTCTTGTTCAGGGTGGTTAAATGATCAGCAAGATCAACTAAAAATGCAAGGTCTGCCAACCATAGAGGGTCATTCAGCTCATGAAGAGGTCGGTCCTTCTCTTTCAAAAATGGTCAATTTCTGACCTCAGGGAGTAAAGACGCTTCAGCACGGCGCCGCGGCTTAGCCAGCGCGCCTCCGAGTGGTAGAGTAGATCCCCATATTCAGCATCCACTTCAGAAAGGAAAGCCTGAAATTCTCTGTGCTACAGTCCTCTTGCTCGAATTATGTTGACACTTTTTACAATAGTGTTCATTACATCTCCAAGATTGACTGTCTTGGCACAAAGGGCTTCTTGGTGAACAGTACGGTGCATTTTAACAGCCTCACCTCCAGCCTCTTTCACCTCAGCGCACATCATAGACGCCATTCCTTTGTGTGCACCTGCCATAGCTGGAGCCCCGTCTGTTGTATCTGCACACAGCTTGTCCCATTTAAGTCCCATTTTGTCAGTTGAGTCTGACACAGCTTCAAAAGTATCCATACCCGTTGTTGTGCCTTTTAGACTCTTAAGATCGAGCAGCTCCTCTGTAACTCCACGTCTTGCGATGAGTTGGGCCACCTCATAGCTGCTATTGGAGCCTTTTCCTGGACTTTTTGAGCACAAAAAAATACTGTTGCTGACCCTGCAGGACAGCTACTATTTACTTTACTTTCTGCTCTCGCTCAGCACCAGTGTAGGATGCATAGACCTGATGTTTGGTTTCATAATGACGTCGTACATTATACTCTTTCATAACTGCCACAGTTTCAGTGCAGATAAAACAGACACTTCCCCTTGAATTCTTTGAAGAAATATTCACTCTCCCACCGTGTCTGAAATTTTCTGCACTCACTTTCTACCTTTCGCTTCTTTGGTTCTGCCATGTTTAGTAACTTGGGGTAAATTTCTTCTAGGATTGTCCTTTTTGGTGGAGCAACTGCCTTGATCAACAGTAGCTTCCCCTGGTGTTAAAACTAAGAAGTGCAATACACTCAAGCAAAAGTTGAAGTGCGGGCCATATTCTCTTCTATTTATAAAATTTCTTGCGGGCCAATTAAAAATGGGCCGCGGGCCGTAGTTTGGACACCCCTGCTATAGACATTAGCACACACTCCAACAGGTTTTCATCCTCTAGAGTCACTTGGATGACAATGAAAACACTACGTCCAGATAAACTCCGTGTATATAGTGTATTATCTTACAAAAAATACAAACAAATATAAAATAAGTATTTTATTTTCTAAATGTAATGCTTCCTTTTAGGAGGAAGGTGGAGGAGCAGCTCCAG
The DNA here is from genome assembly GCF_001858045.2 of Oreochromis niloticus. Lineage (NCBI taxonomy): Eukaryota > Metazoa > Chordata > Actinopteri > Cichliformes > Cichlidae > Oreochromis > Oreochromis niloticus. Next base: position 14,301 of record NW_020328385.1, read on the forward strand.
CAGAGCAACACCAGAGGTGTGTGGAGAGGACCGAACACCATCACTGGACGGAGCACTGTGAGCGGAGGGGGTCCAGAGTCTGGAGACCAGGTTCTGGCTAACAGATTGAACCAGTTGTTTAACAGGTTTGATTCAGTAGCACTTCCCTCCCCCATCCACCAGAGCTCGTCACACCTCTCTGCAACCCCCCATAGCACCGGGGACATGAAATGCACCTCACCTGTCCCCCTTTTCCTTTTCCTTCAACCACTCTACTGGGTCTAAGTCGTCTCCACCTGCTACGGCGGCTGAGATCCTTTGGGGTGAAATAAACCTCATGAGGAATGATTTTGAGTTCAACGGGGAATTCTATTTACAGATTAAGGGTACGGCAATGGGGAAAAACTTTGCCCCAGCCTATGCCAACATCTTCATGGCAGAGTGGGAGACCTCTGCATTGGAGAAATGTGTTAAAAAGCCATTATATTATTATCGATTCTTGGATGATATCTGGGGGGTTTGGCAACATCCTGAGCGAGACTTTGAGGTGTTTTTGAGGACTCTTAAATAATTGGTTGAAACAACAAAGGGAAAGGAGAGTCTTCTAATATGACAATCGTTTTGCAATTGTTCATCCAAACACTTTTTTCTCTGTTTCCAAAAAACAAACACACTCATCTAAGAAAAATTCATTGGACTAAAGTTTGAATGCGCATGCAACATGTTTATTAAGACTGTCTAATGTCTGCGACGCTATCTTCTCCCACGTCTGCGAACACCGGAGGCCTTGTGGGGTCTCCTGCCTCTGCGAACGGGGAAAGTAGACCTCGCATGTTTGCGTCTATACCTGCGGAGAGCGGAAGCTGCTCCATTTCATGGGTTCTATTTATGGACTCACGGGACAACATTAGTTATGTCACTGATGTTGCCACTTGTGGTGATGCTATACCTTGTTTATAGCATAATATCTGAACTGTGATGTCATTGTGAAGTCACCCTGCAATGTGATATCAACTGAAAGCTCATAACTGAAGCAGATTAGTCATTTTGTTGTGACCATATAACCAAGCATGCCGACATGAGGAGTCGCGAGTAAAAGGAGGAATATGCGCAAAATTCCTCCTTTTACGCACGACTCCTTATGTCGGCATGCTTGGTTACATGATCACAATAAAATGACTCGCAAATATGTTTTAAATGGATGATTCCTCATTTGATGGAGAATCATCCATTTACACATTTCCTGAGTCCTAAATTTGATGCCAGTGAACCTTTCTGAAAAGCCCCCAAATCCCTATGAGCAAGCACTTGGCGACAGCGGGGAGGAAACCCCCCCCCTTTAATGGGGGAAACCTCCGACAGAACCGGGCTCAGGAAGGGGTGGCCATCTGTTGCGCACAGGCGGCGTTTAAATGTAATATATGTAAAGTTCCTCGTTTTACTCGCAACTCCTCATTTCGGCATGCTTGGTTACATGATCACAACAAAATTACTCAAAAAGATGTTTTAAATGGATGATTCCTCATTTGATGGAGTCTGGAGGCAAGGATTTCAGTCTCTGGATGTGCAAAGCTGATAGTAACATACCCTAAAAGACTGGCAGCTGTAATTGCGGCAAAAGGTGGTTCTACAAAGTATTGACTCAGGGGCTGAATAATTACGCACACCCCACATTTCAGTTATTTATTTGTAAAAAATGTTTGGAATCATGTATGATTTTCGTTCCACTTCTCTCGTGTATACCACTTTGTATTGGTCTTTCACGTGGAATTCCAATAAAATTGATTCATGTTTGTGGCTGTAATGTGACAAAATGTGGGAAAGTTCAAGCGGGCCGAATACTTTTGCAAGGCACTGTATTAATAAAGAATAACTTATAATATATGCAACGGAGTCATGGTATTTATTCGTTTACAGTGTGCAGTGCAAATGTGACTGATCTTTGAAGTGTTATTGTTACAAACGCTGATTGGAGACCTTGTTTGTTTCAGGTTCCACAAGTGATTTACAGAATTGATGTAAATTTTATTCTTTAATACTTTAGCTTGATTTATTTCACCAAGTTATTAATCACATAAGCTGTGACAACACCCTCTATTAGTCCATAAACTACTACACCTGTACCAACACCTACTAGTCAACCAAACACTACTCCTAAATCTTTTTTAAAAAAAAACATTCCCAGGCAATAAAACAGTGACAGACAGTAACCATTACAAACACTAAAGCTTGATGTGGCATCAAGAGTAAAAGATGAACTTTCTTTACATACATATATGTACAATATGTATATATGTATATGTATATACATATAGATATATATGTGTGTGTGTGTGTATGTATGTATATATGTACATACATACACATATACATATATGTGTATGTATGTATATATATATATATATATATATATATACACACACACTTAAAATTCTCGCAAATGTTCTTGCAGCTTCTGACTGAATTTGATGGTTTGTTCAGGTGCAAACTTGAGTCAGCGAGTCGCAAAAATGTATGACACACATGTGACAGGTTTTATTTCATGTTTAACAGAACAGCAGCAAACACATTTTGGACACTTAAAGAAACTGAAGCCAAAGATCTAAATGAGCAAAAAAAAAACAAAACAAGATTTAGTAAACTGTTAACAGCTGTCAGGTACCTCCTGATGTTAACTAAATTAATAGGGACAATTTCTCAATAATATTTTCACATAAAAGATAAAATAGTAACAAGATCAAAACGGTGCTCTCCATCGGCCTGTACAAACAAAAACAGAAGCACTAACTGAAAGGCTGGGAGACAATTCATCAAAGAAGACATATATAACTTACAACAAAAGGTGCCAGAAGGCGATTAGTTTAGTTTCTGAACTAGTAGGATCAATAACAATGGCTTGTTCTCCAGTAGATCAGGTCCATCAGTCAGAAACGGAGCCTGGAGACGTGTGAGACAAAGTTTTTGTAGCTCTTTGTCGACGTTCCTCATAATACTTCTAAAAAACAGAAAAGTGAGAAAACAAACATCGTTAGGCCAACAGTGTGATTTTGTGTGCTGAATCGTGTATATGTATGTGCGTGCGTACCTGCAGGTTGTCGTAGTGTTTCTGGCTGCAGCAGTGGAGTTCCTTGGCGGTCTTCTCATTCAGGCAGAAAACAGAGCAGATGTTACAGAAAAATCCTGATTTAGGGACCACAAACTCCTGACCTGCAGAGAAGCAGAAACAGGAAGATTAGACAAGTATTAACAACAAATTTGAATTTAGAGAGTGTGTGTGTGTGTGTGTGTGTCTGACCGATGGGGCTGTTAGGGTTGAACTGAGGCAGTCTGAAATCTGCTACAACACACGGAGACTGAGCGCGAGATCGCTTTGCCTCAGGTCCGACAAGCTCCCTCCTGCGTTTTCCCACAACTGAAAATGAAAAGAGCGACACGTTAATCATCAACAAATCTGCTACAGGACCCACTGGGTTTATAAAATATTTAAACATTAAATTATAACTCAATAATAATTGAACAAATGATTTCGATTTACTTGAAAAGCTGAAACATTCATCGGCCACTTTATTAGGTACACCTGTTTGTAAATCTCTAATCAGCCAATCACATGGCAGCAACTTAGTGATTTATGTATGTAGACATGGTCAGATGACCTGCTGAAATTCAAACTGAGCATCAGAATGAAGAAGAAAAATAATTTAAGTCACTTAAACGTGGCATGTTTGCTGATCTTAGCGTTTCAAAAAGTGTTGATCTGCTGGATTTTCCCACAGAAGCATCTCTAGGGTTTACATAAAATCGTCTGAAACAGAAAATATCCAGTGAGTGGCAGTTCCCTGGAGGAAATGTATTTTTGAGTTCAGAGGAGAATGAAATAACTGCTTCACGCTGATAGGAAGGCCAGAGCAAGTCAAACAACCACTTATTACAATGCACAAGAGTATCTCTGAACACACAGCACATCCAACACTGAAGCAGATGAGCTACAGCAGCAGAAGACCACACTGGGTTCGACTTCTCTAAGCTAAGAACACAAAACTGAGGGTACAATTCACACAGGCTCAGCAACGCTGTAAAATAAAAACACTGCCTGGTCTGTTGAATCTCAGTTTCTGCTGTGACATTAGGATGGTAGGGTCAGAAATCTTGGATCCTTGATGGTGTGGGATATATTCATCACACCAACGGAGCATTTTTTAAACACCACATATGTAAAATATATTACTACCACCAGGCTGAATGTCTGTAGCACAGCAGGGAACACAAATATGAGATCAGAGCCATAAATATCACAACTTTTCTTTTTATATTCAGTTTACTGTCTTTTCGCTGTCAGAGCGGTGTATTTTGCTGATTTAAAGCAGCTCTTTGTACCTTTAATGTCGGCCATGCTCCATCCATCCTTCTCCTCTCCCTCCTGTGTCTCGTCATCAGGACACTTGGGCTCTGGCTGCTGTCCAGCAGGGGCGGCTGCAGCATCGGGCTGGGTCACTGCTTCCGCCTCGGTCCTCTGGCTCTCCGCCTGGCAGTCACCTTTGGTCACTGCATCAGTCGATTCTGCGGTCTTCTTGGTTTTCATTTTGAGGTGAACTTTGTTCTCACCAGAGTCTTGCAGACGCTGTTTCAGGCTCTTCAAACTGAATTTAAAAGCAAAGATGCCAGTAGGTTACCATGAAAAGAGGTTTGTTGTCACAAATCTTAATGTGAAATAAGAAATTCCATTTCAAATTTCTAATCTAGAGTTGCTTCTATCTAAATCACATTCTTCTCTTTTTGCATCTTTGGGAACTGTTTACTATAGACGACCTTGAGGAGTGTATAGTATATTTGACTCTGCCACTAAACCTGAAATAGAAAGATACTCACGACTCAATACGTCCAGCTTTACTCCTATGAAGAGGAGAGAAAAAAGCACAAGGTCAGACAAACATGAAGACACTTTAAGAAAATGAAAAACACAGTGTAAAATAAATTTCCTCTTTTCTCACTTCTGATTGTGGGACACACTTACCAAGAAGATAAATAGTCCTTGGTGACATTGCTCTCCATCACCTGTGTTAATCCACCAGGTTCGGCCATCTCAATGCATATCTGAGAAAACAGAAGGATGTTTGAGCAACACAGTGGTACTCAACGGGTGTGCTACAGGCACGATTTGTATTGTACAGGGCAATAAAGAATTTGTGAAAGTAACAGGATAGAGGTCCTGGCGAGTTTGTTTAGGCAAAGAAAAATAAATCTTGGGGTTTTAAACTTGCAAATGGAAAATAGGTGCAAACATATTTCTCTACTTTTGCAAAGTTTTTGATTGAACAATAAAACCACTGAGCAAGAAACACTAAAGAATAACTGAGTGCTGCCTCAAACTGCAGGGATCTCCCTGCTAGATGGGCCAGGACAAAAGGCTGAACAGGTCATAAGATTACTACTTGGTTGAGAACTGTGTTAAGTTAAAAGACTTAGACTTAGTGTTAAAAAAACACAAAGTCTCCTTCAGACTCATTTAAAATGTTTCTCAATATTAAAAGAACAGCAGACACCATGACAAGCCTTGCAGCCTTCTGTAAAACATAAAAAGTTGCACGTGTTTATGAAATCGTACCCTGTTGGCAAGCGGCAAGAATCTGACAAAAGCAGCAATGGACGCCACCGCGTCCATGATCATCATGAGAAGGTCCACATTCACCTCGGAGACCTCCACACTCAGCAGCCGGTCCTCCAGAGCCTCAGACTCTGGAACATGCTGAAAAACAACCAGCGTTAAGATCAGGGAGACCCGAGCCTGCTGCTTTTACAAGACACATTTATGTGACTGCTGACTTACAGTGTTGCTCCATTTCATCATGCTTCTATACATGCTCTCCTGTGAAAGAGTAGAAGATGAAGGGGATTACATCAATCACTGATCCTCTGTTTGTACAATAAATACTGAATAACTCTCCTCCTGGTTAGAGTGTTTTTAATGTTCTATTGACCACATTTAATAAGATAAATATTGACTCCACTGTAAGTGAGAAGTAACTCGATCCTGGTTTGCATCTTTGTGGCAAAGGATTCATACTTCAGGATAGTAACGACACAACATATAACCAAAGTTTTGCAGGAACTATTTGATGCTATTTGAACTATTTGATGCTATTTGAGTGTCAGTGTCAGGTCTGACGGTGCCCCGACCGGCGACCTGTGTGTATGTGTGTGTTTGTTCTCCTCTCTCTCGCTCTGTTTTTTCCTCTCCGGCTCCGCTGCGATTGTTACGCGGTCGCGTAGCAACGGGAGATCTCCGACCGGAAGTGCTGCCGCTCTGAGCTGTCCACCTGCGACTGATTCCTCGCCAGCTGCTGCCAATCGTCCACCGTCGTTGGCAGAGCTATTTAATGGTGTGGCTGAGTGACAGACAGCGCTGGAGTATTGCACCAAGCCTGGTAGTGACTCGAGCTCAGCAAGGGTAAAGCAAGTGTTTGATAGCGGAGGGAGGCTAATCGCGGCTGTTTTGCCTTTTCTCAGGAAGCGAACGAGACGGAGAGACGGAAGGAGAGACGTCACTGATTCACGGGAGTTGTGTGGACACACGAGGGGAGACGGGGAAGGAGCACTGAAGGGACTTGCACTATGGATAACTGTGGATTGGCTTCACTGTAAATAAAGACACTGTTGAACTTTAACGAGAGGTCGCGTCTGGGTTCACTAACTCACCATCCTTAACACTCAGTGACTTTCCGCAACAGTTGTCAGACCTCAATTCCTCTTAACATGTAGCTGTGAGAGAGTTCTCAGAAAGGTCCTGAATAGCTGGCCCACAAGGAAACTTGAGATGGAACGCTGAAGCTAGAAGGTTAGCAGCGACTGAAGTTTCAAAATAAGTAAGGGCATTACTTAATAGTCAGTAAAACACTCTATAACCTATGTCTGGGTCTTTAAAGTTTACACAGGGCTGACTTCACAAGAAGCTCTGTGGAAATTTAAAGTGGTGGCGGAATGACGTGGGTTGTCGCCTATGAACAGAAAAGTGGATAAAGTTCATGCAGCTTTTGTGCTGCTGTTGCAAAAGGAAGGAACAAATACAGACAAAATATAATAAATACCTGATTTGAAATTCATGCACATTTTAGTTTTTCCATTTCTTATTCAGATATTTATCAATAAGTGACTTATATGCATGTATATATTGTATATATTGTGCTATTCCTTACTTCTTGTATCTTGTATCTGTCTTTGTTACTGTTTGTACTGTAACCAATATATTTCCCCCAGGGATCAATAAAGTATTCTGAGTCTCATTCTATTAATATTAGCCCAGAGAAGGATGATGCTGTGCTCACTCCTTAGAGGAGGAATCTGTTTTGATTGGGATCTGAATAGTTTGAGTGAAACAGGAGCATGCCCCTGATTTAACAGCCCCGATTGCTCCATTTTCTACCTCACTTGAACCAGGAAGCATGTCTTGTAAAACATGTGGATTCTGAGCGTCCACTCTCCAACAGTAACTGGATTTTGAGGTAATCTTCTGGCGAAATCGCAGCACGCATCCCAGCTGTTAAAAACACAAAGGCCTGGAGGGGAAAATGATGCAGAGGAAACATTCAATATTAATCATTAAACTGAATTAAATTTGCAAATGCAAATTTCTCTGTATCAGCCTGCTGGGTCTACTCCTCACCCTCTCTGCAGTGATAAACGATTATGTTGTAGTACAGAGTCTGAACCGTCTGATCAGGGAAGTAACGCCACACCAGCTTGGTGACATCCTCCTGTCTGTAGTTTCCTTCTGGCAAACGGTCAACATGATCGTGGAGAACGTAGAACCTTGAGATTGGGCTTTCTACAAGACACAAGGTTCAGAACCAAAGTTTATTTGAAGAGAAACTTTGCGGTACTTTTAAAAATATATATTACTATTACTGACCACATAGAGAAGACAAAATGAAACCAAGTTTAGCAGAAAAAAAGAAACGTGGTTTTTGAGGTGAGTATTTGGAAAAATGGACACCTCTTGGTATTTACTCAAGGATTCCTGTTTAACACATGAAACCTGGGTTTATAAAATGCACTCACCTCAATGTCATCAGGTTCACTGACAGTTAAATACTCTAGAAGTGTAAAACAAACACAGTTAGTAACAGTCAACACTTTATATCTGGAGGTTAATTTTAGTTTTCAGCTGTTTTCTCTCACCTGGGATTGTGAACCAAGGAGAGACAGTGGGGAACACAAGGGACTAGTTGTCATTGTGATCCAATATGGTGAAGTGCTGCGTTGTGGGACGGTAATATCTTCTGTTGGGACAGTTGCACCATCAACAGCAACCTCGCTGTCTGGCAAAGCTTTGTCTGGCATCTTGGTGCTGCACAAGCAAAATAAGTTTTGTTAAAATTTTTGTGAGGGAAAGAAAAGGAAAAATGAGTGGTGCAAAACAGGTTTTTAATGTTTACAATGATCCAGTAATATCATGTTTTGACTTTTATTTTAACTTTAAGCACCTTTACAGATACCCAAGGTATCATAGACATCACTGACATATGTATTATTGTGCGATCTACTGTACAATATAAAGCGCCTTGAGGCGACTTCTGTTGTGATTTGGCGCTATATAAATAAAATTGAATTGAACTGAATTGAATTGAACATCAGAAAAACAATGATTAGTGGGTTAGATCAAATGCCAGACTGAAAAAGTGCAGTTTAAAGTAATGGCTCTGGTTCATGTGTCTCGGCAGAGACAAGCAGAAGGGAATCGACCATGATGGAGCAAAGATTTCTGGAGGGGCCAGAAAAGAGGTCAGAGAGATAATAAGGCAAATGAGCATCAAAGGATTTGTGGGAACGAGAATCACAGTGTTAGTGGATAAAAGTTGAGGGAATGTGTCACAATGACTTATTGTGAACAACAATAAATCAGCAGTTTTGTCTTCACTTTATCCACAGCCCAGGGGAGAACTGAAAAATATATTCATGAGTGTTTCACAAACAGAAAGCGAAAGAAAGGTCTTACCAGATGACCTTCCATTAACTTAACCTATCTTTTTTTTTTCTCGTTTAAATCATATTGTTTTAAAATCCCATTTAAAAAAAAAACACTTACGCAGTGAGGTACATCCACCGTGTGGTATTTTCAGCCTTGACATTTGTGGCCGGTGGCCCGTTTTAGAAGGCTGTACCAAACGCCAAGGCGATCAGCATCACGAGAGACTGAAATTCGATAAACACCTGAACATTCGATAAACACCTGAAACACAAGAAAGAAAATTTCTTCTGAACATTTTAATTTCACATTGTAAATGTTAGAAAATAAGTGCTAAGCACACGTGGAAAGAGTGAACTAAGTACAGCTTTATTGTGGAGTTCACTGGATTCAAAAGTCAGAAATCCTGGCTCAATGATGCACTGGAGCCATGCTCAACATGACCCCTGCACTAATGCTGTAATGTGATAAATACTAGTGCACATGAGCATATGAAGAATTGCTCAGC
>NW_020328386.1:0-25178 GCF_001858045.2 Oreochromis niloticus
AGCAACATTCTCAATATTCCAAAACCAGAGAAAGATTGCCATTCCAAGGAAAGCATGAAAAAATGTTGCAAGCTTGTAAAGTGTTGCCACATTTATAGTGCATCTGGTCAACACCGGCATTATTCTGTTAGAATTACTATCACCCAGTTTCAGCCAAGCTTTAGCAGTGACATTTCACTCCACAATGCTCCACAAACCATCATGGTGGTGTTAAATCATAAACAGTATATAACGCTCTATTACTCAATAAGCAATGGTGTTTTGTAAAACTTGAGTGGACTGTTATTTTATGCTTGTGTATAATTTCTGACATTATGCAATTACTCTTTATAAGGCTGTGGAAACCTGCAGTCAGGTGAAACTGAAGAGTCACTTTGATGAGTGAAAAAGATGCCCAGAACAGACTTTCGGGAGAACATTGCTCCTGGACGGACTGTTGTTTCTTACAGCTAGTGTCTAGTACAGAAGGGACTTTTTGTTTCCCTTGTCAGCTTGTATTAAAGGTATAGATGGGTATTGAATCCAAGATCTTCAGTTTACAACACTAACACCTTGCCACTTGGCCACCAGGCCACACTGTAGAACCCCAGCACCGCCATCAGGCCAAACTTTTATTGTAGAATAAATGTATCTTGGAAAGTTTGCATTCAAATCTTTTCAGATTACTGACACCCTATTGGTTTTTGGTGATGACAGATTTAGTGAATCTTCAAAATCTTTCATCCAATTGTTTTCTAATTTTGGGTGCACGTCTGTGCCTTTAGAATGAGTCATGTTGATTTTTGTGACCCTAGACATCCTTTCACTCACCCTTCGTCTTTCCTTATCCAGGCTTGGGACCGGCCACGGCAGAGTTGAAGAAGGGTTTTCTTCTGCTTTATTTTTTGTGTGAGTCTTTATGTACTTGTTCTTTTTGTTTGTTTGTTTGTTTGTTTGTTTTGGGGGGGGGGGGGGGGGGTGTACATATTTGTGAAACAGAAAATAATGACATCGCTCAAATAATCAGAACATGGAACAGTTGTTGTCCAACAGTCAAGTTTCTTGTCTGCACAAGTGTACACATGGATGAGTGTGTGCATACTCATGCACGCACACACCCACACACACATTTCTTGCACTGTGCACAGGTCATGCTCGTCTTACAATCATCATAGCACCACCACCCTCACCCTCCAAGCCTGGTTTCTTCCTGTTAAAGGGGAGTTTTCCCTTTCCACTATCACCAAGTGCTTGCTCAAAGAGCGTCATATGATTATTGTTGGGTTTTTGGGTTTGTTTGTTTTTTATTGTTACTGTAGGGTCTTTGCCTTACAACATAAAGCAGCTTGAGGTGATTGTTACTGTGATTTGGTGCTATAATATACATATACATTCTGTTTGTTTACATTGTACAGTGTGCCAACTTTTTGTAATTAGTAACATAGTTATTGCCCTTATTGAGCTATAATACAAAAACAACTAAAGCTTTAAAATAAGTGTCAGTGAGCTGAAAAAACAATATTTATACCCAAAACATAGTACAGCAGAATCTAGTATAACATGGAAACACCTACCTGAAACACAGACTTTATGTATTTTAAGTACTTGAGTAAATGTTCCCACTACTATCTGCACTCACTTCCGAAGATATTTAGACTAATGAGAGAACTCTGAGCTCCTCCGCTTCATGTGAGATTCACTTTCCACTGTTTCTTTTCTTTCTTTCTTTTTTAAATCCCTCTCCATTGCATTAATGTCTTGAAATACCAGGAAACCAAGCATCTGCATCTGGAGACTTTTGACTCAAAAGGCAATAAAACCAAAACAAATGTAAAAAAAAAAAACCAATAACAAAAAAAATGAATACAGGAAAAATTACATTTTCACAAATGTCAAACATTTTTTAATTAAAATTCCTCTTTTTTTCCTACTAAAAAGTTGTAAAAATGAGTCCAAGGGCATGATGCCGTAGCAGAGGATGTACTTCCTGAGGCAGCTGAAGAAATTCAACCTGCCAACACGGATGATGATGCAGTTCTACACTGCAATCATCGACTCCATCCTCACCTCCTCCATCACCGTGTGGTACGCTGGAGCCACTATCAGGGACAAACAGAGACTTCAGCGTGTTGTGCGCTCTGCTGAGAAGGTGATTGGCTGCAAACTCCCATCTCTGCAGGACCTGTACACCTCCAGGACACTGGGGCGTGCAGCTCGGATCACAGCTGACCCTTCTCACCCTGGACACAGTCTGTTTGACCTGCTCCCTCAGGCAGGAGGCTCCGGTCCATTCGCACCAGAACCTCTCGCCATAAGAACAGTTTCCATAGAAGCATAGATGCATCTGAACATGTGTAGAGAATGACCGTGCCCCCAAATTGCCAAATTGGTGTCTTAACACCAAGTTTGTTTTTTGTCTGTTTGGGAGCTGACACAGTCTCAATGGAGATGGGTTTTTGGGGGGGTAGCAGGAGGAGAGAAGCTGCAGAGAGGCGTGTAAGACTGCAACTCTCCTTCCTGGTCCCAACTCTGGATAGTCATATTTTTGGGGGTTTAATAAATTGGTCCATATTTCTAGAAATGAGAGCTGCTCCATCCAAAGTGGGATGGATGCCGTCTCTCCTAACAAGACCAGGTTTCCTCCAGAAGGTTTGCCAATTATCTATGAAGCCCACATCGTTTTTCGGATTCTAAACTGACCGCAGGTGTGAATGTGAGTGTGGATGATTGTCTTTCTATGTTAACCCTGGACAGTTTAACTTGTACCCCTCACTTCATGGTAGCGCAATAAGTGGGAGAACACCTATTCCGACACCCATATCTTAGATTAAGCTAATAGTATTAGTGCGCTGTTATCAAAGGTTACCTGGATTATAGGTATATTCAAAACTTTACATAGAAGAGATAAGAGTGCGTGCGTATATGCTCACTTCTGACGATGATAATATGATAAGGTGTTATCTCATCTGTACTTGAAAGTACTTCAAACACCACATGCACATGCAATGTTATCTGTGTGTCTAACGATCTATAAGTGAGCAAAGACAGTGTTATAAATATTTTGAGTCATTTCTATGCCTTGAAAGTACTTACTCAGTACTTACTCAGCGCACACACAGATATTATATTCAAAATCATAACGGTCACGCCTTCGATTTCTTACCGCTACTTTTCGTACAGCATCCAGGAAATGACGTAGACTGTTTCTACTGCATCATTTGCATTTTACATTCACTCTGTGGGCACATCTCCGCTAAAATCTCATATAAACCATTTCTACAACCACCAAACACAACGAAAACAAGCCATGATTAAAAGAGCAGTTACGTAAATGCACACAAGTCCACTAAACAAACAAAACTGAACCACAAATTCATCAGACCTCATGTAACCGGATAAAGAAAGGCTGGTTATCTTCCAGAGCTATCACCGATTCCAAACACCAAGCTTCACCGCGCTCTGACTAAAATTCACTGAAAGAGCCGCAAAAGAAGACCACAAAAACCACCACAGTTATCTAGAGAATCTAAAGAACAGCACAAATTCCAAAGCATGTAAAACACAGGAGCTGTGTCAAATGTTTCACTTGATTTATACGTTATTTATACCTCGAGCACCCTTTTTTCTTTCTTAATCATTTTTTTTGTTTTTTTTCTCCTAATGTATTCCTTTTTTGTTTACCGACTTGTATTTGTATACATGAGTTGTAAAAGATACTGCAAGCTGTGACATTTTTCCTGCCCTTTCTATAACTGCATTATTATGTATATTTGTTGTTTAGTTGTTCAACTTAAAAAAGTAAAAAAGGAAAAAAATATTGGCTCAAAAAGTATTTTTAGGCCTGTTAATAAAATTAAATAATTTCTGCTGTTTAATACCTAAAAAATTCAACTGACATGGTGTTCAATGTGTGCAAAATTGGGCCTTTTTCTTCAACGTCTGGATATTTATGTGTTGGCAGTGCTGTAATTTTTCACGGTTTCACTTTAGAAACATAAAACTTTGCACAGATGATGTTTATACTGAATTTCGGGAATTAAAGGTCTGCAGCTCAGACACAAGCATTTCACTACATGTTGTACCCTGTATGATTGTGTATGTGACAAATAAAGGTTGTTTGTTTCTTTGTTTGTTGTGAAATGTGAAAAGATCTACAGATTCAGGCTTTTCCTTACCTGTGGTAGTGGCATAGAATGACGTCACTGACATTGGTTTAATATGAAAACAAACTTTCTCAAACAAAAAAAAACAAAAAAAGAAGAAGTGAGTCGGCGTGTCATCTTTACCGAGCACCATACATGTTTTGCCTCCCATTAAAATTATTATTTTTCCTTTTCAAAAATAATTCGTCTTCAGAGAAGTCAAATATATCAAATTTGCACTAATTCCACGGCCCGGCAGGTGGCGCAGAGCACTTGTCGCCGGCCCCTGGCAGGTTGAAGCACAGACAGTCGATGGTTCGAGTCTCACTCGGTCAAAATCATCTCTGTCGCTTCGGCCTGCTAGGGGGATTCCTGGTCTGCGCAGGGAATCCCGTTTTTTTTTCTTTCTTTTTTTTCTTTTTTGGGGTGTTGGGGCCTTTATTTTTAAAGCTGGGACTATCTCCGTTGTCATGGCTACCAAGAACAACGCCAGCTTGGGGGAGAGCGGAGAGCCGATAAGCACAGACTCATTGATCCTTTGTCCACTTTGTTTTCACAGCTGCTGCTGCTGCTGTGGGAGACGCTGGCACTTGTGTGGCTTTGCAGTTTTTGTGTGGAACAATATTGCACAAGAAACTTAATAGCTATTTTACAGAACCCCCCCCCCCCAAAAAAAACAAGTATTGCCGAACAAAAGATAAATGTCCTTTTTTGTCCTAGTTTTTGCGGCTGGTCGTTGGCGTAAGACGTATGAAGTGGCGCTCTACATCTGAGCACCCGAGTTCGAACCCCTCACGGACTCGCTGCCACGACCCTTGCTTGGGGGGCGGGGAGAAGCCAAGTCGCTTCTCCTTTTTCCTTTTTCCTGCTGGCCAACCCCTCCGCCTGCTCTACAGCTCTCTTATTACCTTTTATTACCGGAAAATACCCATGCTTGTCAGCTCTTCATTTCTCAACTATTTGCTCCCTTATTACTCCACCTTCCACAACTTGCACTTTCTCTCTTCAGGCTACCAACTCTGGCTTCATTTTTTCACACTGTCTCCCACACTTTTACATCAAATTATTAGCACCTAATAACCACAGTGACAGAGGGACCCCAGGCTTTTTTTCGGTAAGTTACATGTGTTTGTGTCCCTAACTACTGTCCTTAGCTAGGTCCTCAAATCTAGGCAGCTGAGATGACAACTGGGCTCTTCGGGGAAACTTGTTTTGTAAAGTTGGTTTAGCTAATCCGTAGAGGCCAATGAATTGACCGTGACTAAAGAAATGATGAGAAAAGCACTGGGTTGCTGTTGTTGCTCTCCGGTCACTGATGCTAGCTAAGAGGATGTAATAAAGGCAAGGTAGCAGAGATGAAAAAGGAGTGGTTGTTGATAAATAAGTGGAGAAAGAGGTGGGCAGGGAAAAAAAGCAGGTGTGAGTGTGTGAAATGTGGTGAGTATTTGAGTGTAAAAATGTGTGGTCTCCTGTGAAAGGCTGGGTGCCCGATGTGCACCTTGCGCTCTTTAAATAGAAGGATATTCCACGTTCTGCTCGCCCATCATGTGGCGACATGTGGTGGGCTAGCAGGTTTGTAACATAGAGGCCCGGGTTCGAGCCCTCGGCTCATCTGCCTCTCTATGTTTATCTGCTAGGGGGAGGTCCAGGCAGGGGATCTTGGAGTGAAAATTCCAAGGGATGAACCTTGTTCAGCCTGGACTTCCCCTGATATTTATTTTTCTCTGTTTTTTTCTTTTTCCTGCCAGCAACAAACAGCCCAGCCCGGTTTATGGGACCTCCTTGTTGTCATGGCTACTAACAAGTCATTGCCTGACAAAAAATTATTTCCTATGTTTCCCTGTGTTTTGGTTGTTTTTTTTTTATCTCAAATATCTTTACATATCTTGCTAGATAGAATTCCTTGAACAGGGTTTACAAACGCCTTATCCTCTTTGTCCACTTAAAATATCTTTACACAACTATTCTTAGATTTCTTGCAACAGCACATACACCTGCACCTACACCCCACGTAAGCCTGTGAAGCACACTGTGATGGTCTCCTGGGGAGACTGAGAGTCCATTCAGGGTGAGTATGCACTCACTTTCACTCTTGCATGCAGGGTTTGCCTTTTCTTCTCACTGAAAAGTCTCTAGAGTTTTGGTGTTTGTGCCCACAGATGAATATCGGAGCAGGCTGTCATCCAAACAAGGTGAAGGTCTCTGACCCTGGAGTGGCAAATACGGGCCTCCAAGCCTTCCAGCCAACATACTTCACTGTTGACTGCTCAGAGTCTGGTCAAGGTAAAGCTCCATAAAACTGTGTGTGTGAGAGTAAAGAGCGCAAACATATGCTCATGTCAAAGAAATATTCCAAACAACAGATATTACAGGGAAACTTATTTAACCCACCTGCTGTTTGAGGCTAAAAATGACTGTAGAGCATTACCTGCAAAGGTAACATGCTAACACAGCCTTTGTCCTCTGCCATCAGGACAAAGGCTGTTTGCGTTTAGGCTATTCCAATGACATCCTTCAGGGTCAAAGTGGATCCTTCTCAAGGCAGAGGGACCAGGACTCAGCCGCAGTGGTAAGAATACCTGTACTGCCTCACAAAGTCAGAGAGTGCTAACAAAAAACAGTCCGTTTATTTAGTTTATTGGTCTATAATACGGTCTGAATGTTTTCCGTCATACTACGTGGAACAACTCTTCATAACACTTTTATGAAAATGTTTGACGAAATTGACAAGATCAAAATTCAAATCACAATGGCAAGGATTTAAAAACAAGAATAAACATGAATAAACAGGGTTATAGTTGGTACGCGAATGTAAACAGGTCCTTTTGAGCTGTCATTTGAACTGTGTACCAGTCAAAGCAGTAGTAGCAGCAGGCTGTGAATGACTTTGAAATCATCAGCAACCACACCAACACACACTGTTAAATATACACCTGTGCAAAGGCGAGAGAAGAAATGCTCACACATGCGGGCGTGGATTGTAGTTACTTTGTAGTTACTTTGTATTATGTGGGTTCTTATAAGACAAGGAAGCGTTCTTCTGGCTGTTATGCATCATATTAAATGGGAGAATGTGGATCGCTTCCCTTTCCCGTGACAGGGTCCCCTGGGAGTTGCGTGACCTACGGTGGAGATCACATTCCCAAGAGCCCTTTCAGTGGCAGCGTGGCAGCCATGCTGGACCTTAGCAAGGTCAAGGTGACAGGCCTGGGAGACAGTATGTACCTCTGTCATTGTTCTTCTTGTACATCCACACCTTCTGACACCAAGCCTCAGGCTACATAAAGCCTAGTGATAACCTATGAAACCATCATTTGCTTTTAAATGTTTGTCTAAGCATGAATGTTTTTACGATGGCTTTCCCCCCCACCTTGTACGGTTGCCAGTATATTGATGTTTTCATTTAATTTTTTAAAATGAATCTAAGCTTTTCGAGCAGATCAGAGGTGTCAGTGTATTTTCTTTGGTCTCTGTTCTGGCAGAGATAGCTGTTGGCAAAGACCAGCTCGTGCTGGTGCTTGTTTCTTCCTCCCCATTATCACCACAGCTTTATTCAAAGAAGGTGATCTGATCTTTTGGCTCGTCTGTCCAATAGTGTAGATTTCTGGTGAGTATCAGCTGCGCTGGGTATGTAAATCGGGCCATCCAGCTGCGGTACTGATCCGACGCCACTTGTGCCAAAAATCCGGACAAATGTCGTTTGATCATGGAGCAAATCTGAGCCAAATAGACTGATCATTTTTTTCACATGGCGTCTCATCAGAGGAAACTTTTCCTTTTCCAAGTTCCTGTAGAACTGTCAGAAAAATCCTGGAAGCGCTGTCTGAATTCTGTTTCGAGACATGTAATCACAGACACATATTTCCCTTTTTTAGCAGAAAGGTTGGCCTGTGGATAAGCAGTTGTGATCTTGGACAGTGTGGGGAACTGCACAACGTTGAAGTTGTGCAGTTGTGTCTTAAAGAGATTGACCTTCACACAAAATGCTTTCATGTGCGCATAAAGTTGTGGTACAAGCTGCTCTTTCCCTTGTAGGCTCTTGTTCAGGGTGGTTAAATGATCAGCAAGATCAACTAAAAATGCAAGGTCTGCCAACCATAGAGGGTCATTCAGCTCATGAAGAGGTCGGTCCTTCTCTTTCAAAAATGGTCAATTTCTGACCTCAGGGAGTAAAGACGCTTCAGCACGGCGCCGCGGCTTAGCCAGCGCGCCTCCGAGTGGTAGAGTAGATCCCCATATTCAGCATCCACTTCAGAAAGGAAAGCCTGAAATTCTCTGTGCTACAGTCCTCTTGCTCGAATTATGTTGACACTTTTTACAATAGTGTTCATTACATCTCCAAGATTGACTGTCTTGGCACAAAGGGCTTCTTGGTGAACAGTACGGTGCATTTTAACAGCCTCACCTCCAGCCTCTTTCACCTCAGCGCACATCATAGACGCCATTCCTTTGTGTGCACCTGCCATAGCTGGAGCCCCGTCTGTTGTATCTGCACACAGCTTGTCCCATTTAAGTCCCATTTTGTCAGTTGAGTCTGACACAGCTTCAAAAGTATCCATACCCGTTGTTGTGCCTTTTAGACTCTTAAGATCGAGCAGCTCCTCTGTAACTCCACGTCTTGCGATGAGTTGGGCCACCTCATAGCTGCTATTGGAGCCTTTTCCTGGACTTTTTGAGCACAAAAAAATACTGTTGCTGACCCTGCAGGACAGCTACTATTTACTTTACTTTCTGCTCTCGCTCAGCACCAGTGTAGGATGCATAGACCTGATGTTTGGTTTCATAATGACGTCGTACATTATACTCTTTCATAACTGCCACAGTTTCAGTGCAGATAAAACAGACACTTCCCCTTGAATTCTTTGAAGAAATATTCACTCTCCCACCGTGTCTGAAATTTTCTGCACTCACTTTCTACCTTTCGCTTCTTTGGTTCTGCCATGTTTAGTAACTTGGGGTAAATTTCTTCTAGGATTGTCCTTTTTGGTGGAGCAACTGCCTTGATCAACAGTAGCTTCCCCTGGTGTTAAAACTAAGAAGTGCAATACACTCAAGCAAAAGTTGAAGTGCGGGCCATATTCTCTTCTATTTATAAAATTTCTTGCGGGCCAATTAAAAATGGGCCGCGGGCCGTAGTTTGGACACCCCTGCTATAGACATTAGCACACACTCCAACAGGTTTTCATCCTCTAGAGTCACTTGGATGACAATGAAAACACTACGTCCAGATAAACTCCGTGTATATAGTGTATTATCTTACAAAAAATACAAACAAATATAAAATAAGTATTTTATTTTCTAAATGTAATGCTTCCTTTTAGGAGGAAGGTGGAGGAGCAGCTCCAGCAGAGCAACACCAGAGGTGTGTGGAGAGGACCGAACACCATCACTGGACGGAGCACTGTGAGCGGAGGGGGTCCAGAGTCTGGAGACCAGGTTCTGGCTAACAGATTGAACCAGTTGTTTAACAGGTTTGATTCAGTAGCACTTCCCTCCCCCATCCACCAGAGCTCGTCACACCTCTCTGCAACCCCCCATAGCACCGGGGACATGAAATGCACCTCACCTGTCCCCCTTTTCCTTTTCCTTCAACCACTCTACTGGGTCTAAGTCGTCTCCACCTGCTACGGCGGCTGAGATCCTTTGGGGTGAAATAAACCTCATGAGGAATGATTTTGAGTTCAACGGGGAATTCTATTTACAGATTAAGGGTACGGCAATGGGGAAAAACTTTGCCCCAGCCTATGCCAACATCTTCATGGCAGAGTGGGAGACCTCTGCATTGGAGAAATGTGTTAAAAAGCCATTATATTATTATCGATTCTTGGATGATATCTGGGGGGTTTGGCAACATCCTGAGCGAGACTTTGAGGTGTTTTTGAGGACTCTTAAATAATTGGTTGAAACAACAAAGGGAAAGGAGAGTCTTCTAATATGACAATCGTTTTGCAATTGTTCATCCAAACACTTTTTTCTCTGTTTCCAAAAAACAAACACACTCATCTAAGAAAAATTCATTGGACTAAAGTTTGAATGCGCATGCAACATGTTTATTAAGACTGTCTAATGTCTGCGACGCTATCTTCTCCCACGTCTGCGAACACCGGAGGCCTTGTGGGGTCTCCTGCCTCTGCGAACGGGGAAAGTAGACCTCGCATGTTTGCGTCTATACCTGCGGAGAGCGGAAGCTGCTCCATTTCATGGGTTCTATTTATGGACTCACGGGACAACATTAGTTATGTCACTGATGTTGCCACTTGTGGTGATGCTATACCTTGTTTATAGCATAATATCTGAACTGTGATGTCATTGTGAAGTCACCCTGCAATGTGATATCAACTGAAAGCTCATAACTGAAGCAGATTAGTCATTTTGTTGTGACCATATAACCAAGCATGCCGACATGAGGAGTCGCGAGTAAAAGGAGGAATATGCGCAAAATTCCTCCTTTTACGCACGACTCCTTATGTCGGCATGCTTGGTTACATGATCACAATAAAATGACTCGCAAATATGTTTTAAATGGATGATTCCTCATTTGATGGAGAATCATCCATTTACACATTTCCTGAGTCCTAAATTTGATGCCAGTGAACCTTTCTGAAAAGCCCCCAAATCCCCTATGAGCAAGCACTTGGCGACAGCGGGGAGGAAACCCCCCCCCTTTAATGGGGGGAAACCTCCGACAGAACCGGGCTCAGGAAGGGGTGGCCATCTGTTGCGCACAGGCGGCGTTTAAATGTAATATATGTAAAGTTCCTCGTTTTACTCGCAACTCCTCATTTCGGCATGCTTGGTTACATGATCACAACAAAATTACTCAAAAAGATGTTTTAAATGGATGATTCCTCATTTGATGGAGTCTGGAGGCAAGGATTTCAGTCTCTGGATGTGCAAAGCTGATAGTAACATACCCTAAAAGACTGGCAGCTGTAATTGCGGCAAAAGGTGGTTCTACAAAGTATTGACTCAGGGGGCTGAATAATTACGCACACCCCACATTTCAGTTATTTATTTGTAAAAAATGTTTGGAATCATGTATGATTTTCGTTCCACTTCTCTCGTGTATACCACTTTGTATTGGTCTTTCACGTGGAATTCCAATAAAATTGATTCATGTTTGTGGCTGTAATGTGACAAAATGTGGGAAAGTTCAAGCGGGCCGAATACTTTTGCAAGGCACTGTATTAATAAAGAATAACTTATAATATATGCAACGGAGTCATGGTATTTATTCGTTTACAGTGTGCAGTGCAAATGTGACTGATCTTTGAAGTGTTATTGTTACAAACGCTGATTGGAGACCTTGTTTGTTTCAGGTTCCACAAGTGATTTACAGAATTGATGTAAATTTTATTCTTTAATACTTTAGCTTGATTTATTTCACCAAGTTATTAATCACATAAGCTGTGACAACACCCTCTATTAGTCCATAAACTACTACACCTGTACCAACACCTACTAGTCAACCAAACACTACTCCTAAATCTTTTTTAAAAAAAAACATTCCCAGGCAATAAAACAGTGACAGACAGTAACCATTACAAACACTAAAGCTTGATGTGGCATCAAGAGTAAAAGATGAACTTTCTTTACATACATATATGTACAATATGTATATATGTATATGTATATACATATAGATATATATGTGTGTGTGTGTGTATGTATGTATATATGTACATACATACACATATACATATATGTGTATGTATGTATATATATATATATATATATATATATATACACACACACTTAAAATTCTCGCAAATGTTCTTGCAGCTTCTGACTGAATTTGATGGTTTGTTCAGGTGCAAACTTGAGTCAGCGAGTCGCAAAAATGTATGACACACATGTGACAGGTTTTATTTCATGTTTAACAGAACAGCAGCAAACACATTTTGGACACTTAAAGAAACTGAAGCCAAAGATCTAAATGAGCAAAAAAAAAACAAAACAAGATTTAGTAAACTGTTAACAGCTGTCAGGTACCTCCTGATGTTAACTAAATTAATAGGGACAATTTCTCAATAATATTTTCACATAAAAGATAAAATAGTAACAAGATCAAAACGGTGCTCTCCATCGGCCTGTACAAACAAAAACAGAAGCACTAACTGAAAGGCTGGGAGACAATTCATCAAAGAAGACATATATAACTTACAACAAAAGGTGCCAGAAGGCGATTAGTTTAGTTTCTGAACTAGTAGGATCAATAACAATGGCTTGTTCTCCAGTAGATCAGGTCCATCAGTCAGAAACGGAGCCTGGAGACGTGTGAGACAAAGTTTTTGTAGCTCTTTGTCGACGTTCCTCATAATACTTCTAAAAAAACAGAAAAGTGAGAAAACAAACATCGTTAGGCCAACAGTGTGATTTTGTGTGCTGAATCGTGTATATGTATGTGCGTGCGTACCTGCAGGTTGTCGTAGTGTTTCTGGCTGCAGCAGTGGAGTTCCTTGGCGGTCTTCTCATTCAGGCAGAAAACAGAGCAGATGTTACAGAAAAATCCTGATTTAGGGACCACAAACTCCTGACCTGCAGAGAAGCAGAAACAGGAAGATTAGACAAGTATTAACAACAAATTTGAATTTAGAGAGTGTGTGTGTGTGTGTGTGTGTCTGACCGATGGGGCTGTTAGGGTTGAACTGAGGCAGTCTGAAATCTGCTACAACACACGGAGACTGAGCGCGAGATCGCTTTGCCTCAGGTCCGACAAGCTCCCTCCTGCGTTTTCCCACAACTGAAAATGAAAAGAGCGACACGTTAATCATCAACAAATCTGCTACAGGACCCACTGGGTTTATAAATATTTAAACATTAAATTATAACTCAATAATAATTGAACAAATGATTTCGATTTACTTGAAAAGCTGAAACATTCATCGGCCACTTTATTAGGTACACCTGTTTGTAAATCTCTAATCAGCCAATCACATGGCAGCAACTTAGTGATTTATGTATGTAGACATGGTCAGATGACCTGCTGAAATTCAAACTGAGCATCAGAATGAAGAAGAAAAATAATTTAAGTCACTTAAACGTGGCATGTTTGCTGATCTTAGCGTTTCAAAAAGTGTTGATCTGCTGGGATTTTCCCACAGAAGCATCTCTAGGGTTTACATAAAATCGTCTGAAACAGAAAATATCCAGTGAGTGGCAGTTCCCTGGAGGAAATGTATTTTTGAGTTCAGAGGAGAATGAAATAACTGCTTCACGCTGATAGGAAGGCCAGAGCAAGTCAAACAACCACTTATTACAATGCACAAGAGTATCTCTGAACACACAGCACATCCAACACTGAAGCAGATGAGCTACAGCAGCAGAAGACCACACTGGGTTCGACTTCTCTAAGCTAAGAACACAAAACTGAGGGTACAATTCACACAGGCTCAGCAACGCTGTAAAATAAAAACACTGCCTGGTCTGTTGAATCTCAGTTTCTGCTGTGACATTAGGATGGTAGGGTCAGAAATCTTGGATCCTTGATGGTGTGGGATATATTCATCACACCAACGGAGCATTTTTTAAACACCACATATGTAAAATATATTACTACCACCAGGCTGAATGTCTGTAGCACAGCAGGGAACACAAATATGAGATCAGAGCCATAAAATATCACAACTTTTCTTTTTATATTCAGTTTACTGTCTTTTCGCTGTCAGAGCGGTGTATTTTGCTGATTTAAAGCAGCTCTTTGTACCTTTAATGTCGGCCATGCTCCATCCATCCTTCTCCTCTCCCTCCTGTGTCTCGTCATCAGGACACTTGGGCTCTGGCTGCTGTCCAGCAGGGGCGGCTGCAGCATCGGGCTGGGTCACTGCTTCCGCCTCGGTCCTCTGGCTCTCCGCCTGGCAGTCACCTTTGGTCACTGCATCAGTCGATTCTGCGGTCTTCTTGGTTTTCATTTTGAGGTGAACTTTGTTCTCACCAGAGTCTTGCAGACGCTGTTTCAGGCTCTTCAAACTGAATTTAAAAGCAAAGATGCCAGTAGGTTACCATGAAAAGAGGTTTGTTGTCACAAAATCTTAATGTGAAATAAGAAATTCCATTTCAAATTTCTAATCTAGAGTTGCTTCTATCTAAATCACATTCTTCTCTTTTTGCATCTTTGGGAACTGTTTACTATAGACGACCTTGAGGAGTGTATAGTATATTTGACTCTGCCACTAAACCTGAAATAGAAAGATACTCACGACTCAATACGTCCAGCTTTACTCCTATGAAGAGGAGAGAAAAAAGCACAAGGTCAGACAAACATGAAGACACTTTAAAGAAAATGAAAAAACACAGTGTAAAATAAATTTCCTCTTTTTCTCACTTCTGATTGTGGGACACACTTACCAAGAAGATAAATAGTCCTTGGTGACATTGCTCTCCATCACCTGTGTTAATCCACCAGGTTCGGCCATCTCAATGCATATCTGAGAAAACAGAAAGGATGTTTGAGCAACACAGTGGTACTCAACGGGTGTGCTACAGGCACGATTTGTATTGTACAGGGCAATAAAGAATTTGTGAAAGTAACAGGATAGAGGTCCTGGCGAGTTTGTTTAGGCAAAGAAAAATAAATCTTGGGGTTTTAAACTTGCAAATGGAAAATAGGTGCAAACATATTTCTCTACTTTTGCAAAGTTTTTGATTGAACAATAAAACCACTGAGCAAGAAACACTAAAAGAATAACTGAGTGCTGCCTCAAACTGCAGGGATCTCCCCTGCTAGATGGGCCAGGACAAAAGGCTGAACAGGTCATAAGATTACTACTTGGTTGAGAACTGTGTTAAGTTAAAAAGACTTAGACTTAGTGTTAAAAAAACACAAAGTCTCCTTCAGACTCATTTAAAATGTTTCTCAATATTAAAAGAACAGCAGACACCATGACAAGCCTTGCAGCCTTCTGTAAAACATAAAAAAGTTGCACGTGTTTATGAAATCGTACCCTGTTGGCAAGCGGCAAGAATCTGACAAAAGCAGCAATGGACGCCACCGCGTCCATGATCATCATGAGAAGGTCCACATTCACCTCGGAGACCTCCACACTCAGCAGCCGGTCCTCCAGAGCCTCAGACTCTGGAACATGCTGAAAAACAACCAGCGTTAAGATCAGGGAGACCCGAGCCTGCTGCTTTTACAAGACACATTTATGTGACTGCTGACTTACAGTGTTGCTCCATTTCATCATGCTTCTATACATGCTCTCCTGTGAAAAGAGTAGAAGATGAAAGGGGATTACATCAATCACTGATCCTCTGTTTGTACAATAAATACTGAATAACTCTCCTCCTGGTTAGAGTGTTTTTAATGTTCTATTGACCACATTTAATAAGATAAATATTGGACTCCACTGTAAGTGAGAAGTAACTCGATCCTGGTTTGCATCTTTGTGGCAAAGGATTCATACTTCAGGATAGTAACGACACAACATATAACCAAAGTTTTGCAGGAACTATTTGATGCTATTTGAACTATTTGATGCTATTTGAGTGTCAGTGTCAGGTCTGACGGTGCCCCGACCGGCGACCTGTGTGTATGTGTGTGTTTGTTCTCCTCTCTCTCGCTCTGTTTTTTCCTCTCCGGCTCCGCTGCGATTGTTACGCGGTCGCGTAGCAACGGGAGATCTCCGACCCGGAAGTGCTGCCGCTCTGAGCTGTCCCACCTGCGACTGATTCCTCGCCAGCTGCTGCCAATCGTCCACCGTCGTTGGCAGAGCTATTTAATGGTGTGGCTGAGTGACAGACAGCGCTGGAGTATTGCACCAAGCCTGGTAGTGACTCGAGCTCAGCAAGGGTAAAGCAAGTGTTTGATAGCGGAGGGAGGCTAATCGCGGCTGTTTTGCCTTTTCTCAGGAAGCGAACGAGACGGAGAGACGGAAGGAGAGACGTCACTGATTCACGGGAGTTGTGTGGACACACGAGGGGAGACGGGGAGAGGAGCACTGAAGGGACTTGCACTATGGATAACTGTGGATTGGCTTCACTGTAAATAAAGACACTGTTGAACTTTAACGAGAGGTCCGCGTCTGGGTTCACTAACTCACCATCCTTAACACTCAGTGACTTTCCGCAACAGTTGTCAGACCTCAATTCCTCTTAACATGTAGCTGTGGAGAGAGTTCTCAGAAAGGTCCTGAATAGCTGGCCCACAAGGAAACTTGAGATGGGAAACGCTGAAGCTAGAAGGTTAGCAGCGACTGAAGTTTCAAAATAAGTAAGGGCATTACTTAATAGTCAGTAAAACACTCTATAACCTATGTCTGGGTCTTTAAAGTTTACACAGGGCTGACTTCACAAGAAGCTCTGTGGAAATTTAAAGTGGTGGCGGAATGACGTGGGTTGTCGC
The DNA here is from genome assembly GCF_001858045.2 of Oreochromis niloticus. NCBI lineage: Eukaryota > Metazoa > Chordata > Actinopteri > Cichliformes > Cichlidae > Oreochromis > Oreochromis niloticus. The sequence goes on from NW_020328386.1 coordinate 16,465, forward strand.
CTATGAACAGAAAAGTGGATAAAGTTCATGCAGCTTTTGTGCTGCTGTTGCAAAAAGGAAGGAACAAATACAGACAAAATAATAATAAATACCTGATTTGAAATTCATGCACATTTTTAGTTTTTCCATTTCTTATTCAGATATTTATCAATAAGTGACTTATATGCATGTATATATTGTATATATTGTGCTATTCCTTACTTCTTGTATCTTGTATCTGTCTTTGTTACTGTTTGTACTGTAACCAATATATTTCCCCCAGGGATCAATAAAGTATTCTGAGTCTCATTCTATTAATATTAGCCCAGAGAAGGATGATGCTGTGCTCACTCCTTAGAGGAGGAATCTGTTTTGATTGGGATCTGAATAGTTTGAGTGAAACAGGAGCATGCCCCTGATTTAACAGCCCCCGATTGCTCCATTTTCATACCTCACTTGAACCAGGAAGCATGTCTTGTAAAACAATGTGGATTCTGAGCGTCCACTCTCCAACAGTAACTGGATTTTTGAGGTAATCTCTGGCGAAATCGCAGCACGCATCCCAGCTGTTAAAAAACACAAAGGCCTGGAGGGGAAAAATGATGCAGAGGAAACATTCAATATTAATCATTAAACTGAATTAAATTTGCAAATGCAAATTTCTCTGTATCAGCCTGCTGGGTCTACTCCTCACCCTCCTCTGCAGTGATAAAACGATTATGTTGTAGTACAGAGTCTGAACCGTCTGATCAGGGAAGTAACGCCACACCAGCTTGGTGACATCCTCCTGTCTGTAGTTTCCTTCTGGCAAACCGGTCAACATGATCGTGGAGAACGTAGAACCTTGAGATTGGGCTTTCTACAAGACACAAGGTTCAAGAACCAAAGTTTATTTGAAGAGAAACTTTGCGGTACTTTTAAAAATATATATATTACTATTACTGACCACATAGAGAAGACAAAATGAAACCAAGTTTAGCAGAAAAAAAGAAACGTGGTTTTTGAGGTGAGTATTTGGAAAAATGGACACCTCTTGGTATTTACTCAAGGATTCCTGTTTAACACATGAAACCTGGGTTTATAAAATGCACTCACCTCAATGTCATCAGGTTCACTGACAGTTAAATACTCTAGAAGTGTAAAACAAACACAGTTAGTAACAGTCAACACTTTATATCTGGAGGTTAATTTTAGTTTTCAGCTGTTTCTCTCACCTGGGATTGTGAACCAAGGAGAGACAGTGGGGAACACAAAGGGACTAGTTGTCATTGTGATCCAATATGGTGAAGTGCTGCGTTGTGGACGGTAATATCTTCTGTTGGGACAGTTGCACCATCAACAGCAACCTCGCTGTCTGGCAAAGCTTTGTCTGGCAATCTTGGTGCTGCACAAGCAAAAATAAGTTTTGTTAAAATTTTTGTGAGGGAAAGAAAAGGAAAAATGAGTGGTGCAAAACAGGTTTTTAATGTTTACAATGATCCAGTAATATCAATGTTTTGACTTTTATTTTAACTTTAAGCACCTTTACAGATACCCAAGGTATCATAGACATCACTGACATATGTATTATTGTGCGATCTACTGTACAATATAAAGCGCCTTGAGGCGACTTCTGTTGTGATTTGGCGCTATATAAATAAAATTGAATTGAACTGAATTGAATTGAACATCAGAAAAACAATGATTAGTGGGTTAGATCAAATGCCAGACTGAAAAAGTGCAGTTTAAGTAATGGCTCTGGTTCATGTGTCTACGGCAGAGACAAGCAGAAGGGAATCGACCACTGATGGAGCAAAGATTTCTGGAGGGGCCAGAAAAGAGGTCAGAGAGATAATAAGGCAAATGAGCATCAAAGGATTTGTGGGAACGAGAATCACAGTGTTAGTGGATAAAAGTTGAGGGAATGTGTCACAATGACTTATTGTGAACAACAATAAATCAGCAGTTTTGTCTTCACTTTATCCACAGCCCAGGGGAGAACTGAAAAATATATTCATGAGTGTTTCACAAACAGAAAGCGAAAGAAAGGTCTTACCAGATGACCTTCCATTAACTTAACCTATCTTTTTTTTTCTCGTTTAAATCATATTTGTTTAAAATCCCATTTAAAAAAAAAACACTTACGCAGTGAGGTACATCCACCGTGTGGTATTTTCAGCCTTGACAATTTGTGGCCGGTGGCCCGTTTTAGAAGGCTGTACCAAACGCCAAGGCGATCAGCATCACGAAGAGACTGAAATTCGATAAACACCTGAAACACAAGAAAGAAAATTTCTTCTGAACATTTTAATTTCACATTGTAAATGTTAGAAAATAAGTGCTAAGCACACGTGGAAAGAGTGAACTAAGTACAGCTTTATTGTGGAGTTCACTGGATTCAAAAGTCAGAAATCCTGGCTCAATGATGCACTGGAGCCATGCTCAACATGACCCCTGCACTAATGCTGTAATGTGATAAATACTAGTGCACATGAGCATATGAAGAATTGCTCAGCGAGCAGCTTATCGGCAGTCTCTCTTTACTATCTCTATAGTTTTGCAGTTGTGCTTTCCTCAAGATAAGTAGCATCCAAATCTAGACACATTATCTCTTTTTAAGGATGGATTTATGAAGGTTGGTGCATGTCATTTAGTTTGGTGTGTAAGCAGTTAATCTGTCAATTTTTCCGTATGGTTAAGATTACACTTACACAAGCACATATCTCATACAGCCTTTCACAGACTTCGAACACATGCACTTGTTGGCATTTATGAGTGTGTTTATACCTTGTTGAGAAGAGGCAGGTAGTTTCTTACACAATCCATTTTTTCCAAAGCTTCTCTGAGATCCCGGGACTCGCCTGGCGAGATGTTCCTGATGTAGATTATTCGTGCTCCATTGTCAGTCACTTGCTGCTTCGAGAAAACCGGGTTAACATGAAAAAAACAACAACCCACAAACAATATGACATTCCAAACATTCTTATACTACAGTTCCAAGATCAAGGTCATAAGTTTGCACTTATATTCACACAGCAGGTACGCACCCTGGCAGCTATCTTCATTATCCAAACAATTTATAATTGCAGCTCTTGCTGTTTTTGATAACACTGGTTGAAAAAATATTTAAACTAATGTACACACAGTGCTGTGAAAAACGCATTTGGCTCCTTCCCAATTTCGTAATTTTTTGCACAAGTTTCAAATCGTTAAACAAATGTTTAAAAAAAAATACAAAATGCATTTTTAAATGAGGATTTAATTTATTCCAGGAAAAAAGTTCTCCAAACCTTTCCTAGCCCTGTGTGACTATCTGAAAAAACGGGTATGTCCCCATTTTTCAAGGTGTTTTGACTTGGATGTGAGTGCTTCCAGTTATGACTTTATACTCTGACCAATAAATCTAAAGGTATTCTAGTGTAGTCTTTGTTTCTGAGATATGTGCGTTACTTACATAGCATAGCCGTTTCATCAGAGACTTATAAAACTCAAGCTGAAAGAAAAAAAACAGTTAAAAATCATTACATCACTTCGGATTCGGTTTGATTTATTTCAGCTTAAAGATATTTTTTTCTACAAAAAGAAATATTTGTTTACATTTATAATCACACTTTAAATAAACAAGCAGAAACAAATATTTTCAAATAATTTTAATAACATCTGTCACAACAGTAGATTGCATTATCTACACACAGTGCTTACCGGCGTCATTAAAATGTTGCCCTTCTCAACCTGCAGTCGAAGTTTAGACCCGTTGAGAATAAAATCATGTTTTTCTGATGCTAGCACGATGTTTTTAGCTGCCACTGCTGTCGGCATGAGGGCAAAAGCCTGAAGGAAAAACAAACAACCAAACACTGATTTTTACTGAATGATCATGAAGACAGGCACTCACAAAATATGTATTAACTAACTAAATGTTAGTTAGGTGGTCTTAGAAAGATATTTAGAGCGCCATTAAAATGAAGGTCATAACCCAGCCCAATGCAAACTGGTGCTTACCATGCGTGCCTGTGGTATAACGTAGAGCGTGTCGTCGTAGTACAGAATAGTTCTAGATATGTGTGTTTCCACACGAAGAGAGGTTGAAACAGACTAAACTAACACACACGTGTGTGTGTGTGCATGTGTGCACGTGTGTGTGCGCGTGAGTACAAAGCTAAAGCACGAAAATGAGTGCGACTGTTTGCGGATGGCACGTTATCTAAACACGGTGAAACAGCAAAGTCAGAGAAGAAGAACAAGCACCACAGCAAGCTCTGCGAGCCTGCTGCCAGTGTGAAATGACACATTTGTGGGCGCTTCCCATGGCGGCGGCATGAAAAGAAGAAAAGGAGAAAGGATGGATGAGTTGGTGCTTAGCGGTGTTGTGCTAAAAAAATGATCGTCTTCCAAAAACCGATCGCTCGTATTTAAACTGCTATAATAACTTGTTGGTCTATAATATGTGAAAACATATATCAAATGTATCCTTCATGGATGAAATCAAGTCATCTTGAGCCACAAACAACATTCCTGTAACAAGGTAGAAGCTGCAATGAGTTTTTGGTAGTGACTTTTATATATGCTTTATTTATCTAGTTCCAAAAATGGGTTGACGTTAAAAAAAAAGTGTTTGTTAGTTTTTTAAAAAGCGTAATCTGTGCAAGAGGACAGCAGATGTTGCAAGAAATCTAAGAATAGTTGTTTAAAGTTATTTGAAGTGGACAAGAGGATAAGGCGTTTGTAAACCCTGTTGAGGGAAGTCTATCTAGCAAGATATGTAAAGATATTGGAGATTAAAAAACCCCATAGGGAAACATAGGAAATAATTATTTGTCAGGCAATGACTTGTTGGCAGAAGAAGAGTGGTCCTTGGTAGCCATGACAAGAAGGAGGTCCCATAAATCAGGCTGGGCTGTTTGTTGCTGGCAGGTAAAAGAAAAAACAGAGAAAAATCAAAATCAGGGGAAGTCCAGGCTGAACAAGGTTCATCCCTCGGAATTTTCACTCCAAGATCCCCTGCCTGGACCTCCCCTAGCAGATGAACATAGAGAGGCAGGTGAGCCGAGGGCTCAAACCTGAGCCTCTATGTTATGAACCTGCTAGCCCACCACATGTCGCCACATGATGGGCGAGCAGAACGTGGAATATCCTTGTATTTAAAGAGCGCAAGGTGCACATCGGGCACCCAGCCTTTCGCAGGAGACCACACATTTTTACACTCAAATACTCACCACATTTCACACACTCACACCTGCTTTTTTTCCCTGCCCACCTTTTTCTCCACTTATTTATCAACAACCACTCCTTTTCATCTCTGCTACCTTGCCTTTATTACATCCTCTTAGCTAGCATCAGTGACCGGAGAGCAACAACAGCAACCCAGTGCTTTTCTCATCATTTCTTTAGTCACGGTCAATTCATTGGCCTCTACGGATTAGCTAAAGCAACTTTACAAAACAAGTTTCCCCGAAGAGCCCAGTTGTCATCTTAGCTGCCTAGATTTGAGGACCTAGCTAAGGACGGTAGTTACGGACACAAACACATGTAACTTACGGAAAAAAGCCTGGGGTCCCTCTGTCACTGTGCTTATTAGGTGGTAATAATTTGATGTAAAAGTGTCGGAGACAGTGTGAAAAAATGAAGGCAGAGTTGGTAGCCTGAAGAGAGAAAGTTGCGGAAGGTGGAGTAATAAGCAGCAAATAGCTGAGGAATGAAGAGCTGACAAGCATGGGTATTTTGTGGTAATAAAGGTTAATAAGAGAGCAGGCGGAGGAGTTGGCAAGAGCAGGAAAAGGAGAAGCGACTTGGCTTCTCCCCGCCCCCAAGCAAGGGTCGTGGCAGCGAGTCCGTGAGGGGTTCGAACTGGGGCGCTCAGATTCAAAGCGCCACTTCTTACGTCTTACGCCAAACGACCAGCCGGGAAATTAGGAAAAAAAAGGACATTTATCTTTTGTTCGGCAATACTTGTTTTTTGTGTGCAAACATGTATGGTGCTCGGTAAAGATGACACGCCGACTCACTTCTTCTTTTTTGGTTTTTTTTTGGTTTGACAAAGTTTGTTTTCATATTAACAATGTCAGTGACGTCATTCTAAGCCACTACCACAGGTAAGGAAAAGCCTGAATCTGTAGATCTTTTTCTTTTCTTTTTGTTGTCTAAAACACAAAAATCGCCAAACAGTCAGCTCACAAAGTTGCAGCTTGGTGGCAATTTGGCAGAAGAGCCAATGACTTAAAGCATTTAGGTGCATATATCTTGCCACAAGACATGTGTGCTAAGCTAGCTAAATTAGTTTCTGTTAGCGAATCAAGTGACTATGTGCACGATAGCATATGCTAGTTCCGGTGCGGAAAATCCTGTGTGGAGCTTTGTTTCCGGTGTCCTATTCGCGCCCTGTTTAATGTCCAAAAGAAGTCAGCCAAATGAATGAATTAAGCGTCGATTTACATTTCTATAGATGTCTTGGTCATTTACCCATATATCTGTAAATGATGTTCACGACTTGTCGATATTTGCCCCCACGCCTCAGAGCAAAGGAGAAAGGGATTCAATGTTATATTTCTCAGCTGTCCCTCGTTTATTGCGGTGTTATGTTGTAAAATAACCAGCGATGGGTGAAATCAAGTAGCCAATTTTATTTTTTTGATGCGTGGACATCGTGGACATCCAGTACTGCACTTTTTATTTAGAGGTAAGTCACAACATACCTTCATACTACTAATGTATAGAAACCCTCACCAGCAATCGTTCATTTTTTGTGTGGCTTTTTTCACGGTTTGTTAACATGCTGTGTAGGTGTGGACACAACGGAAACATCTGTGACTGTTGTTCACCTGTAGTTTGAATGCTGAACATTTGCCTGTTTAAAGAATAAGACCAGTCACTATACAGAGATGTGCTTCTGAATGTGGACGATGTGTCTTATGCTGCAGTGATGCAGTTCTGCTTGTGTTGAGTGATGCAAACAACCAATCGATCTAAACTCTTTAAATGTCAATCACGTGGTTACCGGCTACCGGCGAAAATAATCGGTAAGGTAAACCAATTTCTGTTTTAGCGCATTTGCGCCGCTGTGTTTTTGTGGTCTTCTTTGTGGCTAATTTAGTGAATTTTGGTCTGATCGTGGTGAAACTTGGTGTGTGGAGTCAGTGATAGCTCTGGGAGCTAACCAGCCTATCTTTAAACGTCAAAATCTATCATTAGATTTTTGTGACACAACAGTGGTGAGTGTTCCCACCTTCTGCTCTTGGAACTTAACGCAATCTTTCCATTTTCAAGTTTTGGACATGATTTTGGAGTATATCTTCGCAGTAGCGATTTACCGCAAAGTAAAGCTACTGGAAATGTGCAACCCCACATCCGGCCTCAAACCAGGAAGTTAGCATTTTCTCGTGCACATAGTAAAGTTCAAGCTCCTCACATATCATCATCCAGGGTACAGTCATATGCTGATGAGGAGATCCCATGCAGCAACATTAAGGCAGTGTAACAAGTTAAATATGCACTAATTTGAAGGTATTCCTAATATCTAACATAAAAAAAGGCAGTTTACATTGTAACTGAGAAAAAAGGCAGTTTACAAAATCCTAAAACATAAAATAGATTTAAAATAATGATAAATGTTTGCCTGCAACTGACACAGCCAACACAAATGTCATTGAAAAAAGCAAACCCTGTGATAACATGTTTTTGTTTTTCTAGAATAGAAGAAGCACATTTTAAAAAGCCATAGGAATAAATCTTTGTTGTTACTGCATGATTAGAATGAAGTAACAACAAGTCTGGCTGGAATCGAAGTGGTAATCTGGTACTGTGCTAGTGATCTGTGTACTGTGCTAGTGATCTGCATAATTCACCTTAGATGGTCATCTGTTTGGTGGCTGAAGTGGGTTAACGACACAGCTAATTCATCAGGCTGCTACTGAAACATCTAAAATGATCTGCATCCACGATCCACCAGCTCAACAGCAACATCTGTCAGCTGTGCATCCAACTGGAGGCCTTGGCCTGCTGTGCTCAGGCGCTGGCGCGATTTCCGTCCCTGTTGACGACCTGGCTGTATCCTGTGCTGGAGAAAGCTGGTGAGGAGACGCTGCTGGTCAGCCAGGCGGCGCTGAGCTCCATATGGAACATAATAAGGTCTGTGAATACGCTTCCCTCAAGAACTGATCAATGAGCACTCTGACTACCTGCTTAATGACATATCACTCAACCTTCAGAGACTCAGCCAGCATCCACAGGTAGTTATGAGGTGTTTTTGTTTTTAACCCAAAATGGACACAGAAATAACTGCTGGAGGGTTACCCGATTCCTCCTTGGTCTGCTTAAGCCTGTGCTGCCCTGAGCTTGTACTGTATTTCATTATAATCCTGTCTTGTTGGCCAGGCTCCACCGGTGTTGACAGTTCTGTTGACTCACTCTGACTGCAGCCTGCTGGTCGGGGACATGGTTCAGGATCTGGATCTCAGCTACGAGCGCACGCTGCTCTTTTCTGCTCCGCGCTGCACGCGCTCATGAAGGCACTGGGTAAGATTTCAACAGTGATGTCAGCTTGAGTCTCACGTATACTGGGAGTCAAAGAGGACAAGGAAGAAAATGTACTCATTGCATGCTCTGCCACATGTTTTATGTTGCTTAACTTATTTTTCTGCAGTGCCTTTCAAAGTTTCTATCAAGGAGTACACTTCAGGATGTATAATTGCTCGTTATCAAATTATCAGTATCTTTGGAAACATTTAATACATCGTGATGTTTAATTGCTGAGTGGTTTC